>NW_010509755.1:0-35094 GCF_000687285.1 Phaethon lepturus
ACCGCTTGTGACCAGCTGCCAACTGGATTTATTTCGATTCACCACAACTCTCTGGGCTCGGCCATCCAGCCAGTTCTTTACCCCATGAAGAGTACACCTGTCTAAGCCACGAGCCACTAGTTTCTCCAGGAGAATGCTGTGGGAGACACTGTCAAAGACTTTACTAAAGTCCAGGTAGACCACATCCACAGCCTTTCACTCATAGGAGATCAGGTTGGCCAAGCAGGACCTGCCTTTCATGAACCCATGGTGGCTGGGCCTGATCCCTTGGTTTCCCTGCACATGCCCTGTGAGCCCTCTCAAGATGAACTGCTCCATGATCTTCCCTGGTACGGAGGTCAGGCTGACAGGCCTGTAGTTCCCGAGATCCTCCTTCCAGCCCTTCTTGTAGGTGAGTGTCACACTGGCAAGCCTCCAGTTGTCTGGGACCTCCCCTGTTAACCAGGGCTGCTGAGAAATGATGGAGAGTGACTTGGCAAGATCCTCTGCCAGCTCCCTCAGTACTCTTGGGTAGATCTCACCAGGCCACATAGACTTGTGGGTGTCCAGGTGGCAACAGCAGGTCCTTAACTGCTTCCTGCTGGATTATCGGGAGTTCATTGTGCTCTCCATCCCTGTCCCCCAGCTCAAGGGGCTGAATACCCTGAGGATACTTGGTCTGGCTGTTAAAGACTGAGCAAAGAAGACATTAAGTACCTCAGCCTTGTCCTCATCCTTGGTGACAATGTTCCCCGCCATATCCAGTAAGGGATGGAGATTCTCCTTGGTTCCCTTTTTGTTGTTAATATATCTGTAAAAACATTTTTTGTTATCACTTACAATCATGGCCAGACTGAGCTCTAGCTGGGTTTTTGCCTTTCTAATTTTGTCCCTGTTTGACCTAAGAGATCCTTGTACTCTTCGTGAGTTGCCTGCCCCTTCTTCCAAAGGTGATAAATTTTCCTCTTTTCCCCCGAGTCCCAGGAAAATCTCCCTGTTCAGCCAGGCCAGTCATCTTCCCCGCCAGCTCTTCTTACGGCACATGGGGACCGCCTGCTCCTGCACCATTAAGGTTTCCTTCTTGAAGACTGTCCAGCCTTCCTGGACTTTTTTGCCCTTCAGGACTGTCTCCCAAGGGACCCTCTCAATCAGTGACCTGAGCAGGCCAATGTCTGCCCTCCGGAAGTCCATGGTAGTCCATTTCAAACCATTCTTTACATCAGTTGCTTACAGGGAATGGTAGAGCACAGACTAGAAAACACATCTGACTACAGCTCTGACAGGGAAGCAAGTTTCACTCCTTTGTTTTTGTGTTGTTTGTGACCACCTGACTTCCTTATATGAACTAGTGTGAATCGAGCACACAGTAAACAAAATTAACAGGGCTGGTGAAGCTTTGAGCTCCTCTTATAACATTCTGGGTCAATGCAAACAGACAACAGCCCACACAAGGTTGGCAAAATACAGTAATATATATGAGGAAGGGACTATGTACTATGAATACACATGCACATTCTTACGCAAACAGTCTTGTTTCCTATTAATTTTTTCAAAAGTTGAATTTCCATAATTTTGTGCATCATACATATTAACGAAGTACTTATTTTTCATGAAAGGAAAGCTAAAGCAAGTGACGTCACAAGGAACCACTGCTGTCACACCATCTGAAAACTGTCGTGCCTGCCTCACTCACCAAAAATTATTCTTACAATGATCCCGGACAACAAACAACACTGCATGATACTTGTGTAATAAGCAGCAGACAGAGGTATGTACATAGTCCATTGACAGTTCTAGGAAGTCACTTTGAAACAAAACTTTTCAATTGTTTTCACTCACAAAATACACTAACTTTTAAATGGATAATAAAAAAATAAATATAAGGTTTAATTAATACTAAAAGCCAGATATAAATATCTGCAGAAACATTTGCATGTAAGTATCATATTCATTCATGACTGAAAAAGACTATTTACTACCTACAAAATAAGACACTTCTTATATATTCCACAAATAGGACACAAGGCTTGGCATCCACAGAGGACTGAATGGACTCTGTGAAGGACTGAAGGACTTTGCAATTTTCCAGAAATATTGATGTAGAACTGAAGTCATTATTCAGTATAACTGACACTACAGTGAAAACACATCTCAACTTAGATGCAGAAAGAATTTTTTATTTCAAAGTGTTATATCAGTAAAAGTATCTGAGAATCATAGTTAGAAATTGGTTAATATACTATGCTTGTTGATCTCCTTAAAAGAGTTAACCTCTAAATTCAGACAAGAGGAATCTCTCTCTGGAGATTTTTTTTTAAAAAAGCTGTTAGAAGAAAAATGTATTTCTACAAAGGAAACAGACATTTCTCCCCAATTTAAAAAGCTGATTATATACTCCTTATTATCTGTAGTAATATCTATCTCTAATATGTCTCTGCCTCACCAGCACATTGAATTTTCAATATTTCTTTCTAGAACATTATATTTTTATTATAATCTCTTTAGATTTAAAAACAATTTTTAAGACTAATTTTCTGTAAAATGTAAATAATTATGTACTTTTCATTTGTAGAATGACAGGGGAAACTGAAATGTGGAAGTCTTCCTTATTGTGAAATTAATGATCATGAAAATACCATAGAATTTGCACCAGTAAAAGTATTATTAAATTCATGATATTGTAATAACTGAGAAGCCAACTATGGTGTAATGCAATTTATTTTTTATTGCTGCCATTAAGTTAGCAGGAAATAGAACAAAATAAGGTATAATACTTGCCTATTAACAAACAGTTGATAAAAGAACCGATGCATGAACGCAGTGAAAAAGTACTTGACTTTTTTAATTTTTCACTTATTTTTTTCTTATTAAACCAATCATACCTGCACCATCTAAATCCTTCTGCAATAATATTCCAGTGGCTGAAGCAACACCCACTGCTGGGAGTAAAATCAGCTGATTCTTTGAAAGCTGCCTTGATGTTGAACACACACACACACTACATGCTACAGAATTCAATCAGTTGTTTTCAGCTTCTAGGATTAAGGAAACCTTGTATTAATGTCTTCTAGTGAAATTATTCATAAAACCCGAAGTCCTTCAGCTTCACTGGGGCCTGAGGTCAGCAAGAAAGTGATATAAAAATATTACAGTTATTAATCACCACCAAGTAAACCTATGAGCTTGTACCAAACTCTGAGAGAACAGTATTTGTATTGCTGCCTGAGCCATTATTTTTTACAAAGCAGCAAAGTGAAAGCCTTTTGTCATCAGGGACTTTTGAAGTGTACTTTTTGTAACATAAAGAAAACATTCCCTGTGTAATCACATGTTGCATACTGAAAAATAAAAACTGAGTAGTATTCCTAAATATAGCAAGAATTATCAAAATCTTTCAAAAGTATACATCTGAAAGTGTGCAAGGAAGTTAAATTCTTTACATAGCTCCTCATAATATAAGCATGGCTTTTCCCTCTTACATTAGTATTAGGCAAGGTACAAAAAATGTAGGTACTGGCACTGTAAACATGTTATCGTTACAGCTTTGTGAGCCAACTGACTATGAAGACTGCTGGTTGCCACAGATAACTGCAGATCAGTCCAAGTTACAAAAAAGAAAATTGTAGCTTGTTCTCACTACAAGCCATTTTTCATCAATTCTCTTGATAATAAAATTTATTGTTTGCTTCTATATGTGCTTTCAATATTTGGAAAATCGGAAAGGAGGATTGAAGACAAAAGGAGTGCGAGGGACTTTGTTTTCCATGGTATCGTCGTCTTTGGAAACTAAAAAGTTGTCACTTACTAAAAGAATGGCCATGAATACTAACTATCGCTCACATTAGGCAAGCGACCAGTCCTGAAACGAAAGCAAAAAGTCTGTCATATACTGCTTCGTCCACTTTTTAAATGAAAATTTTTCATCGACTTAATGATAGAAAACGGGTATGGGGATCAGCTTATGTAAATCCTTTTTATGTTTCTACAGAGTTACCAGAAATATTCCAGGACATGGTACATCCCCCTGATTTCTAGGTCTGTCTAACTTTGTGAGTGTCTATTCATGCAGCGGCTCTTTGCTCTGGAAGCTCCTTTGCCATTTAACTGCAATCTACTGCATTTTCTTATTTCCAAGAGATTTGCACTTTTGTTTTGCCTAGAATGGCATTTCAATACATGTTTAGGTAGACAGGCATCCAAACTCTGCCTAAGATCTCTAGGGAAACCACAAAAATCCTGTGTCATCTGCAGCAGGATGGGAAACAGCTATTACCTACATTTTCCATAATATTTTTGATGCCAGAAACAGGTTCTAACTCCTATGCAAACCAAAGGAGAATGAATCTTTTTGGACCCTGAATATTCAGATGCATTTGGAATTTTCAGCCGAAGAAAGAACCCAAATTAGGCAGACTGGACCGTTTGCTGAGGCCACTGTCACCGTTAACTGTCTAGGAAACGCACAGTTTTGTACAGACTAGATTATCCCCACCCCCAGGGCCCAGTAATATAAACTTGAAGTGAGACAATGCCTAGCTTCACATCTTAAATCAGACAAACTGTATTCCAAACTGTATCTCTTTCCTGACCTTTTTTTTTTTTCCAATTCCACGAGGTTACTTTATTAATTAAAACCTCAAGCTGTGTGCTGTGTGGCCTTTCAGGAGTTGAAGGGGTTCAGATTAATTTTATTACCCAAGGACTGAGAATCAGCAGTTCAATAAATCAGCGTTCGCAGAAAAAGAACAGCAGGCAAATACCAGGTCCTTTCCGAGCACATTTGGATGGTCACACCCAGAGGGTAGTGGTCAACGGCTCAATGTCTAGATAGAAACTGGTGATGAGTGGCGTCCCTCAGGGGTCTGTCTTGGGACCAGTACTCTTTAATATCTTTGACACTGACCTAGACAGTGGGATTGAGTGCACTCTCAGCAAGTTTACAGATAACACCAACCTGAGTGGTGCAGTTGACATGCCTGAGGGACAGGATGCCATCCTGCCAGATCCAGGGACCTGGACAAGCTTGAGACATGGGCCTGTGTGAACATCATGAGGTTAAACAAGGTCCAAGTGCAGGGTCAGGGCAACCCCCGGTATCAGTACAGGCTGGGGGATGAGGGGATCGAGAGCAGCCCTGCCGAGAAGGACGTGGGGGTACTGGTGGATGAAAAGCTGGACATGAGCCGGCAATGTGCGCTCGCAGCCCAGAAGGCCAGCCAGATCCTGGGCTGCATCCAAAGCAGCGTGGCCAGCAGGTCGAGGGAGCAGGGTGTGCAGGCCTTCCCTGCACCCTGGCAGACTCCCCCAGCTCAGGGGCTCTCAGGACAGAAGGACTCTGCAGCCATGTTCCAGGAGGTGCACCTTTACCTGATACAAAGCAATCAGCTTCTTACTATCGTAGTTTATTTTGTAATATAAGTTCGGCAGGAAAGACGTGTAACAAACCTGAGTTTATACAGACTGATGGTAAAAAAAGGTCAAAATAGTTATAACCTTTTTTTCCTCTTTAGTTTCTTAAAGAGCAAATATAACAGTTTCCACAAATCTGAATCAACCTCTATTAACCCATAATGGTCTCAAAAAAATTCAGGGAAGGATTTTAGAATGAAAAATACCACCACATGTTAACAAATTATAATTTTCAATTAAACAAGATTTTAATTTATGCTTGAGCTGTTCATACTCATAAAACATTTCTGCAAAGCTCAATAAGAAAGCCAAATCTAGACCAATAAATGTGCTACCTCTAAGATCAAGGAAATTCTGAAGATATGGCCTAACATAAAATCATAGATGCACAGTGGCCCTATAAGCCAACTGAAAATTAAATATTTGTACAGCCACAGAAAATTTTGAGGATCACAAAAATTAAGCAGATTTAAAGTAATTTTAATTGTATGTTTCCACCAAATAAGGATTATGTGCCCATCTTTCAAATTTGTAATATTTTCCTACTTTTGGCTGAAACCTTTCTTGTTTTTCGTCTGTCTGCTTTTTTTCTTTCCTCAATCACAATGAATAAAGGAATGAGGAGTAAAATAAAATAAGAATCCTAGGGTGTTTTTTCCTCATTTTAGTTATGTGCTGTATGTAGAGTTTTTGTTTTATTTGAATTTCCTAGAATTCCCACCTTGCAGAATTCAGAAACCACCTGGAACAAAGAAGAAAAAGCACAGCAGAAGAAAATGCGAGCACTAATATTTGTGTGACATTCAGTGCTCCTAACTCTCTTTGGATTTTTTTTTTTTAAGTGGATCAAAGAATTTCCCAGATATTTTGTACAACAAATTCCTCTAACATTAAAGTCCTATAAGATGTCGCTATTTTCCTGTAATCACCACTGAAAAATCTCCCTGGTTTCAAAGTTTGTTTCTGCTACTCAAGAAGGAATTGTAGTCAGATAAGAATGACAAGAAACAGCATAAATTCCCTTAACTACTTGATTTTTAATTCATTTGAAAATTTCTATCTTCTACAGGCTAAATCCTTGTATTTTTTTTCTTTCATATAGCACTGAAAAACCTCCATTTATAACATAAACAAGAGAATACGACCACCAAATATGAACTAAAAAAATAACTTGGTTGAATAATTCTTACCAAGTGAGAAGTAACCTCAGTTATCTTCCCCATATGTAAGTTTCCTAATGCAAGTTATTTTTCTAAACACCAAAGCTTTACTGTAATTAATTCTGTTTAAATAGCTGCCAGGTGAAAACAGAGCCCTTAATGTTTCTTAAGTTAATGATAATGCAACAGAGGTCTTTTTAACACCAAGAAATACAAATGCATGTAAATACAGTAAACCTTTTCCCTGAGCTTCCAGTTGAGAGCAATTATCTTCGTCAGTAACTGACAGCAATTGATTTACTGTGATCTCAACACTAATTACGCCTATAAGGAGTCACTGTTCTGATAAATTACTATTTACCTTCTCATGTGGATTCTAAATAAAGTGATCAGTTTTCTGAATAGCACTGACTCTTCATAACAACCTCACATGCCTGTGTCAAAGTATAAAGAACAGACCACTAATCAGCATCCTTTATTTATTTCGTTATTCCAAGCCCTGGTGGTGATGGACTTTGAAAAACGTGAACAGAGGACCCACACTGTGATATAAGAGGTAATCATTTTTCTTTCTTCAAGGTATATTCTGAAAAGGGAAAATAGTCTATGGCTACATAGTAGCCATTAAGGTGATAAAAATGAAGCTGCAGCAGCCCGAACTGTGAATTTTGGATTGCTTTAACAATTTCTTACACTTTCATCTTGAATCTCAGTTGAGTCCCAAGTGTAATGGTTGAGTTCTGGGTGAGCAAATCTGCTTGAGGGAAAATGCTTAAGAGCAAGCAAACCAAGTCACACTGTAACTGGTGCGTTGACAATCTGCAGTAAGATAACCTCATCTTCAAAATGTCAACCTTTAGCTAAAAAACAGGGCATGAACTATTGAACAGTGTGGATCCTTCGACATTGTATCATAAAAATCTAGAAATCACCAGGACAAACAAATTCTGTCAACATCAAGAGTGCAGCTTCAGAAATAACATACAGAATGAAATGTTTCAGATTAAATTCAAGCACCATTTTTGCAGTTAGGTTACTTGCCAGCATCTTCTCATCTATGTGAACCTTTGTGTAGGGTCTATCAGTCTTAAGTGCCTGTAGTCTTTGGTTGCTGCCAGCTAAGAAAACTGTGAAATGATAAAAGTAGTATTACAAGAAATATTAAAAGCTATGAAACTCATGAGAATTCATATCAGGATTTCAGGCAAAGGTGCAATCTGATATGTATGCAGATTGTAAGAATCCTTTAAAAAACTTCAATACTATTAGAAAAAGATAAGACATCACTGGTGTCAGATAAAACATTTACCAATGTGGACGTGAAAGCAAAGAACTTGCAAATTTCCTTCCTGAAATTACCTGCTCTCAATTTTTTTTACATGTTGCAAATTTGCATTTTGTATATTTCTAGTAGATTTATTAATAAAGATGACTCAGAGGATCATTTGTGGGCTAATTAAAAATGAAAATGTCCTGGGAAAAGCCTGTCTCCTGTCAATCTAAATTCGAACTAGACTCCTATCTCAAATATTATATTACCAGGCAGATAAAGCTACCTGTAAGATGCAAAAATAAGTACTTGCTAGCATACACTTGATATTTTAAAATCTAGACATGTCACACTGCCACTGCAGCCAACATATCTGAAGTCTGATTAAAGACATATAGTGAGCTGAATATTAAAATTCAGTTTTAGTGAAACCACTTAAACACTCAATGGTTAAATTTCATGGCTATTGCATACTTCCAGTGTTCACTCTAACACAGAATCTTTCCACAGATCATAACAGAGGTGATGATTTACATCTTATATAATACCAGATTTTGAACAGAGAATATGTGATGTTTTTAATAGAGAAGAAGATAATGACTAGTTTAATGAGAAGTGTTTACTTTAAGTAAGCTATTAAGATCATTATAGCTCCAAGACACACAAATCCTTGAATAAATAAAGCAAAGCATTCTTCAAACTATAGGGCTAAATGGCATACAGGAAGAAATTTATTAGTACTTAATGAGGACCCTGTCCTGTTTCAGATGCAGAAAGTATGTTTGACACCAGTGACAGCCCCCAGTACAGATCCTGCTTAACTATTAGGAGACTTCTAGACTGAAAAGTGAGTTATTCTGGTCAATGACATTTTTCTGCGTGAGAGCCTTGATTGGCAAAAAAATTTCTCTCCGTGGTACCAAACAAATTAAGAGCGTGCCAGAAAGAACAGTTTTGTCAATAAAATGTGGTTTTGCAAAACCTCAGTCCCAGAAACCTCGCAGAGGGATAGGCTATAGAATGACCTATCAAATGAATCTATCATGGACAGTGGGAAACAGTTAAGAATAAATTTTATTCTAATTTTTGTCAATATCACCTTGCAAAGCAGTATAATCAATGGACACTTTCATTCCCTATCTACAAGCAATCTATAAAATATATCAATAAAATCACTAATAGGATTCCACCATGTAAGAGGTTTTGCTTACTGTGGCTGGAAAGACTGATAAAACAGGCACCTGCAAATGAAATCTGGCATGCTATGTATTTACATGCCAGCCTCTGGCTTTATTTTATTTCAGTTGGATCTGATTCTGTCCTGAGGAACAGCAAATGGATCTCTAATAAAATGTCCCAAGAGGGTATGTCCAGTTCTGTAAAGCACTGAGTGACAACAGAAGATGTTTTAGGAGTAAATTCCACATGAGACTGACAAGGACGACTGCCTGTAAGACCCTTTCTGAAGCCATAGCTAGTGGTCAGACAGGGGACTACAGGGGCCTCTAAAATGGCGCTGTCTCCATTTTTGCTCCTGAATCCTATGAAGTATCTGCCATGTCTCCTATATCTTCTGTATCTGAGTATCTTTTCACATATGTTGGACAAGTGAAACTCTGTGGTCCTCCTCTGTGTGGCAACCATATAATTATCTTTCAACCACAGCAGATCAAAGTTACTTGTTATAGTTACTTGTAATGATGTTCTTTCTGCCAGCTTCTGCCCTCTCTGATGTTTTCTTCCAACTTTTTCCTTTTACCTTTGAGTATTCTAAAATAAGAACAGTGTAAGAAAAAGTATTTGATTACAGGAAATAGCAGTCTCCTGGCTTAAACATCAGAGAGGAGAGTGATATCCCTTGCAACTCCACAACATGAACTACGGTAGCAGCTTGCAGACTGCTTGACTTATTTCTCCTCATTCTGACACCTTTGGATCTTGATGCCTTAGTGTGGTGTGCTACGTTTTACCACTAGACTAATTTTAGTTGAACAGAGTTGGATTTTTAGCTTTTCAAGGAAGAAGGACCTTCATTCCAGGCATTTGAATTAGCTCTGTCTTAAGCAAAAAAAAAAAATGCACAAACTATGTCCACCTTTGATGGAAATCAGCTTGACAGGATGAGTTTCATCTCATCTAGCTTAGTATAGTTGTTCAATAAAGTTGTTTTAACCTAAATCGGTCATACACATTCACTTTATAGTAAATAAAGGGAAAGAGACACCTCCAGAAGACAATTCACTCCCTTCTTAAACAGATTAAGTGATTTGATCACTGGAAAGTTCTGATGATTCCGTAGGTCCAAAAAGAGCCGTTTCCAGAAATATGAAAACGGTGAGAGTTATTAAGATTCATCTGCTCTGATGCAAATATCTACATCTGAACTAATCATACTTGTAGAATCGATATGGAGAATTTAGCATTTTAAAGCACAATTCATGTCCTCCTAATGGATATGGCAAAACATCTTGCTGTGTTAAGTGCCTCTTTCTCACTGGTGACTTTAAATGAAGTCTGGACACCTAGCTCAGATATGGACCTCCAAATCATTCATACCTAAATTTGGACAAAATTAAATTCCACCAAAAAACCAAAATAACTCAGACTTGAGAGCAACACCAAACTGGTTTACATTCATCAGTTATGGAAAAGTATTGACAACCATCAAGAAAACTGTCAGAAAAAGGAAAATTATGTTACAGAAATAGAAAATGAAACCATATTGTGATAAAGACACTGTATTTGATATAATAACTCTGCTGACTAACAAGTATTAAATTTCATTAAATGAGCAGAACTACACAGTGTTCATCCAAGGCTATTACAAATGGCCTCTGGAACAAATAATTTGGATCTTTATGATTCTACAGAATTTCTGAAAGATTGAAAAAAAAAAGTATATTATGATAATAATTAACAAGAAAATACAAAAAGCTCATTCATACAACTTACGGTACTCTGATATTAATTGCAGGCAAAATGATGTGACATTTCTGGAAAAATTAAATTAAAATGTTCTTAAAAGGCACAGAATAAAAACACAATTAATTCCAAGAAGTGTGACTTTGTGGAAAGTAGGTCTTCTAGCAAGATTGCTGTTTTTCAATGAGATCACAAGATCTTTCAGTTGATAAACGTAAATGACATGAGAACCTAAAATCTTTGCATTAATAGTTAAGACAAGAACAAGCATTGTTTGAAGTAAAAATGGAGTAAATAACCCTGTTGGATCACTAAGATTAACGAGGTTCTCTAACATCCTGTGTTGTGTAACTGCATTTATTAGAACAAAAGATACAATCATTGCTGATATAATCTGCAGATGACAAAATTGGTGAAGATACAAAAAATGATGTGGTGACACCAATCATACAGCTAAATTTGAATCTTTTGGTAATATGTCATTATTTGCATAGCTTAACACAAAATACAGCTGTCAAATGCATGGCCAGAGGAATATAAGATGGGTAATGCAATATCTTGAACTAAACTGATACTGAAAGGACCTAGGAATATTGGCATACAGAGGGCTGAGCTAAGATTCCTTTTATGACAGTGCAGTTATAAAGGATAATGCAGTCCTCGGGAGCATATCAAGTCAGACTGATGCACCCATATATGAAATCAGTGAAAGGAGTATTAAAATCCTGTGTCATCTTTTTAAGGAGAATGCAAGAGAGTTAGAAAGGATTCAGAAAACAGCAACAAGATCAAATCTATAACCCATGCTTTACACTGGGAGGTTTAAGAAGTTCAGCCCCAGTTAAGAAACAGCAGTCAAAAGATGACATGACCATAGGGTTTTCCATATTCTTACAGCTTTAACTACACATGAATAGCAACTCCTATGCCTCCTGAATTCCTCACATTTAAGGAGTATACAAGGGTCATAGTTGCAGGACATTTACACTAAGTTGGCACAGTAACTCATTACAGACTAAGTACACTCATTACCAGTTTAGGTCCTCCTGCATAATGCACATATAAGAGAATTCCAAACGCTTGAAAATGGTGGTGAAAGTACAGAATCTTCAAAACTGCATGCAAAGACTTTCCAGGCAAAAACATGCCTAGGAAATCTCTTACCCTGACCTCTGTGGGTAAGAGATGCCTGAGAGTAAGTGGCAAAAAGCAATAGTGAGTGAATGGAAGCTAATACTAGGCTACATTATATCAGAAATAAGGTACATATTTTTCAGTACTGTGGGTATCAATCACTAAAGTAACCTGCCTAAAGAATACCATGAATCATTTGAAGTTTTTCATTCAAGAAAGGAAATCTCTTCATACGATATGCTATAGATTAAAAAAAAAGTTAGAAGTATCAATGCAAAAATTACTACATGAAATTTCATGCCAGGTATATTGCAGCTATCAACACTAGCTTACCACTGGTTTTTAAAAGCTCCCTGTATAAATCCTTCAGATTAATAGATCCTTTAGTAATGTCAAAATGCTTCCAAAATGTTTTATATAAATCTGAATGGTTACATACTCTTCAATGGAATTGTGTCTCATTGGTTTTCACAAAACAGACAGACGTCTGTCTTCATTTCATATTTTTTCTGCTTAATTGTTTTGTGGTATACTCTGACATAAGATTGCAATAAGAATTTGGAAGTTCTCTTGGAAGTGATGTGAATGAGGCTGTAACATGAACTGAAACTACTTTTTTTCAAGTAAAGAGAGAAATGTTTCTTTGTAAGGTGATAGGAAGGAAAAAAACCCCATGACTCTGCCTCTGTAAGGACAACAACAACTATAGCAACATCTGACAAAATAACTTGTGAAATACCGTTTCTTAAAAGTTGCATTTAATATTGGTAACCTATGAGAGATTTTATACGCATATACAAGAATAACCATGTTAAGATGAAGTATATACAACTAAGTAACCTAAATAATCAATTCCAGAAATTTAATTTACAGTACAAGGAATCACATTTATCCTATATTGGCTATGTCCAAGTTTTGCTACTAATCACGAACCTTACAAATAAATTGGGGGTTCAAGGTTGAAAGGTAAAATAGGTATAATTCAGGTACATGACATTCTCTCCTGCAAAGTTCCATGTTTTCTCTGCAGTGTTTAACAGTGACAGAAATCTCTGCTTCAACCATTGTCAAAGACGTACAGAAATAAGACAAGATCAATTGAGTAGATTACTCTGTGCAGATGACAGTGACACTTTGTCTCAATATCTCAAGTACAAAGAAAACAAGCAAGACATTTTAAGTCATCACTCTTTCTACACCTAGTATTGACAGGCAGTCAAGGACCGAGGTCACAATACCTGATTAAACTAATTTTATTCATACTATTTTCCTTCTAATCTCATCCCAAGTTAAGGAAGCAAATTTATTTTCTTTATGTTTTTTTATCATTGACAAATTTTTATTTGCTTTATCAGCAGTTGATTTTTTTAACAGTGTAAACATATCTCATGACAATATCTTTATGAAAACCTCCTTGTCCAGTGACTTTTTATCAACTGAGATAATTAGGATCAATTTGTGAGTGTAACAATTGTTTTATGAACTTCGCCCTATTTGGTTACACTTTCTTCTGGTTGGTTAGACTGCATTTTCTGAGTATTATGCTTCAATATTAATTGTAAATTATATAAAAATATTTAAACAAATGACTTCTGATGAAATGTTGAGATGCTACAATTATGCAAAATATATATATATGCCACAAGTATAAAAGAAAGAAGCTAATAAAGAGAAAAGCAACATCATCTAAGTCTTACAGGCTTATGTAAGATGATGATATAATTATTTTCAAGATGCCTAAAGTATATGTTCTTGATATTATATACCTGGAGTATCTATTAACATTCCCTCATGTGAGTGCAAATACTTTCAAATCTATGTTTTTCTTTATTCTCATTTCAGAGATCACATCCTTTGATTATAAATAAAATGTGTCACTTCATTCTACTTGAGTCACGTACAGTGCCTCAGCTAACTTCAATGGAGAACAGAATATGCGCAAAAGCAACCGTTACGGATCCTATACATGCTGAAGTTTAGAAGACTTACTACACACTGCTATATGCTTTCTTTTTATACACACTGTACAGGTGATGGGAAGCCAAAGTACTTCACATGTTCGTTTTCCACACTCAGTGCAATGCAAGTTTTCTATTTTTCCAGCACTTTGGCAAAGACTGCAGAGTAACTTACCATTAGACAGATTCTAGCCTCCCAAGAGGCTCAAGAATCACCTAAGCCATAATTTAATTACTGAGAAACAATTAAATAATTATAACTAATTTAGTACTTAAATATGTATTAATTAAATAAATAGAAATTACTGAACTTCCAAGCACTTACCAGAAAAAACAAGTCTATTGTTCCCATACTTTTCTCAGCCATGACCGGTTCTTCACTTCTGAAGCAGATATAGTGCAGTGCCATTGCTAATGGACTTTTTCATTACAATTAAGTTTAAGACTTAATCACTTTTATGTTAGAAATGAATGATAGGAGGAGTCCACTGAAGTTACTGAAACTCTGAGCTATGGTTTATCACGTGCTATTTCACAAATCTTTTCTGAAGAATGTCAAGCTCACCTTTGGATCGCGGATTGTTCTAAAAGCCTTTTTGAAATACAAAGCATATGACCATTATAATTCAGCAGTGATTCCTTTAAACAGCTCTGCAAGCAGTTTGCTATTAAACGGCTCCGTGAATCCTTAATGTTTGCTCAGCACATTCTTTTGCAAAGTCTAGGAGACTTATTCAATTGACCAAGATGTTGCTTGGTAGCAGCTTGATCATTTGATTCCTACTAGGAAGATTAAAACAAGAGCATTTCATCGTTGTAGTCAATTTCTACCACAGTGACTCAAGAAAGCAAAGGCAAAGAAGAAAGGACCTAATAAGAAATTTGCATTAGCACAATCGCTAATCAGATGCAGCTTCTGATAAAAATCCCACATAAAAGCTTTTTGCTTTAGATATCACAGGCAAGAAGAAAGCACAGTTCAGCACAATGTTAAAATATGGCTTCAAGCCGCTTGTGGTTCAAAAAAACCCCCAACAAATCCCAAATGCAAACGCTACTAGTTAAACTTTCTAAGAGTTTTAATTATTATGTGCTGGTATAGTACTGTTTTACTAAAAGCAGACTATGAACAGATTGATCAAAGTGGTGTAAGAGCGATTTCCGGAACTTCCAGTTGACAGATATCTGTGACACCTAAGCTTCATCCTACTAATAAATTAAACATGGCTGTGACTGTCCTTTGTCACTAAAGACAATTTACATTAAATGACCCACATCCCCTCCAAACCAGCATGCTGACTGCCAACGGTATATGTTCTTGACCCATACTAACATCAGAACTATACACAGGAAGTTTTTGGTGTTGTGCTAGATGGCACAGCTAACAAGCAATGAAGGGACTCTTCTGACAATTAAACAACATAGACAGTTAATTCCAGAACACGTGTGTGCACTGATACCCTCTGATTGATTAATTAATAAAAACACAGCTTTAATTTTCATAGACTTAAAGTTCTTTACTGGGACTTGGATGGAACATAGGTCAAGACTGACAAGGGGAAAACCATTAGTGAATGCACAATGATGGTGAATCCAGAGAAACTGTTTTAGCATCTTTAACTTAGACCACACAATATTTAAAAGATATTATATTCCAGTATAAATGTTCCAGTGTTTCCCTGACTGTGGAAAGGTGATTCACAGGAAAAACAGTGACCAAGACTCTACACAAATGGTGGGGTTGGTGTAAACCTCTGAACTGTACAATGATTTAATATTTAATGATCTAATA
Organism: Phaethon lepturus; assembly: GCF_000687285.1. Lineage (NCBI taxonomy): Eukaryota > Metazoa > Chordata > Aves > Phaethontiformes > Phaethontidae > Phaethon > Phaethon lepturus. The sequence goes on from NW_010509755.1 coordinate 15,625, forward strand.
TTTTATTAAGAGTGATTAGATGAGTTCTGCTGCTGCGCAACCCACAAAACATAACTTATCTTGAGTGAATGCTGGAAAATCATAGAATCATAGAAACTTTGGGTTGGAAGAGACCCTTAAAGGTCATCAAATCCAAACTCCTTACAATGAGCAGGGACATCTTCAACTAGATCAGGTTGCTCAGAGCTCTGCCCAACCTGACCTGGAATGTTTCCAGCTATGGGGCATCTACTACCTCTCCGGGCAGCCTGTGCCACTGTTTCACCACCCTCACTGTCAAAAATTGCTTCCTTAGATCTAGTTGAAATCTACCCTCTCTCAGTTTAAAAACATCACCCCTTGTCCTATCACAACAGGCCCTGCTAAAAAGTTTCTCCCCATTTTTCTTGTAAGCACCTTTTAAGTACTGAAAGGCTGCAAGAAGGTCTCCCTGGAGCCTTCTCTTCTCCAGGCTCAAAAACCCCAAGACTCTTAGCCTGTCCTCACAGGAGAGGTGCTCCAACCCTCTGATCATCTTCACGGCCCCCCTCTGGACCCACTCCAAGAGGTCCATGTCTTTCCTGTGCTGAGGGCTCCAGAGCTGGACACAGGACTTCAGGTGGGATCTCACCAGAGCGGAGTAGAGGGGCAAAATCACCTCGCTCAACCTGCTGGCCACGCTGCTTTGAATGCAACCCAGGAGACGGCTGGCCTTCTGGGCTGTGAGTGCACATTGCCAACTCATGTCCAGCTTTTCAATCACCAGTACTGCCAAGTCCTTCTCGGCAGGGCTGCTCTCAATCCGTTCATCCTCCAGCCTGTACTGATACCAAGGATTGCCCAGATCCAGCTGCAGGACCCTGCACTTATCTTTGTTGAACCTCATGAGGTTCACATGGGCTCATGCCTCGAGCTTGTCCAGGTCCCTCTGGATGGCAGCCCGTCCCTCAGGCATGTCAACCACACCACTTAGGTTGATGTCATCTACAAACTTGCTGAGGGTGCACTCCTTCCCACTGTCTAGGTTAGTGACAAAGATATTGAAGAGTACTGGTCCTAAGACAGACCCCTGAGGGACACCGGTTGTCACTGATGTCCATCTGGACACTGAGCCATTGACAACTCATCATCCAACCAACCAATTCCTCAGCCACCCAACCATCCACCCATCAAATCCATATCTCAACAATTTACAGAGAAGGATGTTGCAGGGGACCGTGTCAAAGGTCTTACAGAAGTCCAGATAGACAATGTGGGTAGCTCTTCCCTTGCCCACTGATGTGGCCACTCCATCCTAGAAGACTACTAGGTTGGTCAGGCAGGACTTGCCCTTGGTGAAGCCATGCTGGCTGTCTCAAATCACCTCCCTGTCCTCCATGGGCCTTAGCATAACTTCTAGGAGGATGTGCTCCACGATCTTCCCAGGCACAGAGGTGAGGCTGACAAGTTGGTATTTCCCAAGGTCCTCCTTGCAACTTTTTTTTTAAGTTTTTTTTTTTAAGTTTTTTTTAAAGTGCAATGCTACCATTTTTCTAGTCTCCGGGGACTTCACTTCACTGCCAGGACTTTTCAAATACCGTGGAGAGTGGCTTTTTTAGTTTTTCAGTCAATTCCCTCAGGACTCTGGGATGTATCTCATCAGGTTCTATAGACTTGTGTATGTTCAGGTTCCTCAGGTGGTCTCAAACCTGATCTTCTCTTCCAATGGGGGACTTTGCTCCTCCAGTCCCCGTCTTGCAGTCCATCTCCTTGAGAGGTGTGGGAAGAGACACTGCAAGTGAAGACTGAGGCAAAGAAGTCATTGAATACCTCAGCATTCTCCTCATCCATTGTTGCCAGTTCCCCAGTCCTAAACACAAAAATATTTTGGAATTTCCATCTTCTGTGGAGTTCTGGTGCCTTAGTCAGATCTTTGTATTTAGTATCTGCATTCACTTGCCATAAGTATTTGCCACTTGCTCTCCAGAATCAAAAAACACTTTCTGAAGTTCTGAATCAAACTGATCAAGCCTTAAAATGTCACTAGTCAGTGGCTGTAGCAGTGTAAAAAACCTCTACCTTGTTCAGGGAAGAAGCAGCAGGGCATTACCTCCCTGTGCTCAAGAAAGTAAGGAGCTTGTATCTTCAAATTCTTAGATTTAATTTTCAAGGAAAAGGAGAATTTTTAATGTGTAAACAAATTTTTTTTGTTGACTGGTCATTTCTTATTTGGAGGCAATGCATTGTATTTCTAATTCTCATTTCAGAGAAGTCTAAAGCTTAAAACATAGGACTAACTTTAAATATAATAACTGAAATATACCAAAAAGGAAACAGGTCACTACTGATCACAAAGAGAAAAAAGAACTTGTGTAGCTTACCCAAGAAAATTAGTTATTCACAGGACACACACAGGATATATTCAGTAAGATGAAACGTAATTTATTTCGTGAATAACAGAGAAGGAAATAAGGGCAAATATATCAAAGCATGAGATTAGCAATGCAAATGCATTCTAATTTGCCATCTTGTGTTTTTTCATCAATAAGCATCTACTGACCTCTGACATAATAAAGAGAGAAGTCATGCTTTGACAGGTTTTATTACAGAACTGAATCTTGTTAGTTCACAATAATATCTGTCTTAACAGTTATAAGCACCTACAACACTGCAAATTAGCACATAAATGCAAGAGAAAGTATAGTTCACCACAACAATCCTTTGACATTTTTTGAAGTGTACTTTAAGTATTTATGATAAAAAATACATTAATGTAGTATGTACTTAGTAAGTACTCCACACAATGTTTGTCTATGAAAAAACCTTTGTAACATGACCTATCAATACTATATTCTGGTTTTAAAATCTTCAGTGAAATATATGAAATGTAAATTATGGTAAGTGTACATCTTAATTCCTGAAATTATTCTTCAACTGAATACAGCAAGAATAATGAAGATAAGATAAATTTAATCGTAAATTTCTAAAGTGTATCCTTTAAAAGTTATATATATCTATTAAAATCACAAATATTTTGCCTGATTACCTCGTGTTTTAAAGAAACATAGTTAAATATTAACTCACACTCAAATACCCCAACTAGCATGTAGCAAACAAAGCAACACTTAAACTGAAAGAAAATTAATTCATTTTTCAGTGTAGTTCTAACAAGTGTGATACTTACAAGAAAATAATGATTTTTCCACTCAGAGGAATATAAATGGCATCTTGATTCCATTTAATCTTGTAACAGTCTAGTTGGCTCCAGTCTTTTTCTATCAAAACTGAAAGGGGTTGTGGACTATCTAATTTACTAATAAAATGCAACACTTCTGTCTCCTTTCCTTTTTTGCATATTTGCTGCTAAAATGTTTTTCCATCTTAAGATATTCATATAAAGAATGAATAAAGAACCCACCCCCACATATAAAGATGTTTGTGGGGAGCCCCTTCACTCTGCTTTATGCTCTGGAAAGTGCTTTTTCACAGAGCAAAAAAAAGCCCTTTATTGAAATGCTACCCTTGCTGCTGATTTAGAGGCTGAACAGAATAATTAGACTCTCCTTTTCCAAGGAAAGAATTTTATGAGCTTTAAAGGATATTGCCCAGATCACCAAGATGTGTAAGTTCAACATCTGGCATGTGATCCTTCCCATAAAGCTGTGCTGACAAAAATGATCCTTTACTTTAGAATAAATTATTCTTTCCCACTAACAAATTAATGGGCTTCTTTTTTTATTATGCTCTGTTTTGCAAGAAAAATATATGAGATCTGTATCAGACTACCCATTTTACATTTATTTAAGGGAAGGATATGGATCCAAAAACGTTCTACATGATTATGAAGACAAGTTACTTTGTTGAAACCATCAATAGAAAATTAGTTCATAGTACTGATATTTAAAATTACTGTATTTCAATGTGTAAGCTAATAATCATATTATAAGAAAAACATAGCTCCAGCTTATTAAGCCACTGCTTTTTTGGTTTTCTACAGGTCTACTAGAAAAAATAGATGGTATAACAGGCAAACTCTTTTTCCAGTGAAGCTGATGACAAAACTTACATTAATTTCTTACCCCTAACATTCAGAGAGGCAAAGAAAAAGTGAGGGGGTAAAGCAAAAAGTCCCTTCACTGTTTTGGATGGAGATTCGGAAAAAGAACAAGAGCTTCACGGAACAGTAAGTATAAATACAAGGGAGATCCACTGTCTAATGTTAGAGCACTCAACCATAAAGCAGAGTATCAGGTCTTCCTCGCCTGATTATTTGTTTATTTTTGCTTTAAAAGGAATAGTGATGTTTTTTATTAAAAAAAAAAAAATAATAAGATCAAGGTTTCTGCTGTCAATAGAGCAGTATAAACTGCATCTTATTAGATTGAAGTATCTCCTTGCTACTTTCACTTTACCAACAATACTTTGAAGGGGTAAGGGATCAGATACACCTCTCGTACGTTTTGATGTCTCATACCCACAAAGCAAAAAATATAAGTCAGTCCCAAATCGCTACATACACTTTCAAAATTAACCTTCTCAACTCCCTAAGGCAATCTGCACTTAAGATTCTTCTCTAAGGACCAGAGTGAAAACATTAGGCACTATAGAACTTGATTTGCAAGTAGAGGATGCATATAGTATTTGTTCTGACTCCACAAAAAAATTTAAGTGATTTTTTCGACAAGTCAATCAATATTTCAATATGAGAAACCAAAGGTATTTATCAATACCCACTCACTAAATATTAACAAATCCTCCAGACTGTTATTATAATTTACTAAAATTTCTAAAAGATTCTTTCTGACAAATACTTGCAACTTGCCAGTGTAAGATGTTATATATCTTGTTACTAGAATAGACTAGACTTGGCTAGAGTTTACAAAATTTTGCATGCTTGCCTCTCCAAATAGAATGCAAAAATATTTGGGTTTTGGAGAAAAGGTAATGTTGCTGGTTAACTAAAAGAAAAGTCATGCTGTTGGATATAATAATTACAACCCCCTGATACAAAATACTTTTTACAGTGTGTAAAGACTTATATAATAAATACTCAAAATCTTCTTTTGTACCTTATGACAATTACATTTTTATTCAAAATTACTAAATTTAAAAAGTATTAATTATTTTCTGTAAGAAAGAACCGACAAATTATCATAATTTGGGATTTTTATTGTCCTGCCTTTAAATAGTTGAGTTTAGAAGTACAATGCCAATACCTTAATTTTACTCTTAATCTACTCAAAGTTTACATAATTGTATGATACATACAAAATAAAGGAAATAATTGCATCAGCTTACTATATGGACAGGATCAGAACAAAGATCCAGCTATATCAATACCTGTCTGAAGTGGTGGCTAGATCCCTGCTAAAACTCATAAAATAGGACAGTCATTCTCCACAGTAGTTTCCCAGTTTCCAACCATTTGAGACTGGAAGTCTTCCTTAGCCAGAGGTGGCAACTTTGTATTTACTAGTGAACTACTCTGTGGAACTGAACAGATGTAAAATTTTTGCAACCACTTGATCTTGATGCCAATAGTGTCACAGTTTATATGTTTTGAGAAGAACCACCTTCCAAGAAGTTCATTTGATGCCCTTTAGTTCTTGTATTGTAGGAGAGAGTGAAAAATGGATCTCTGTTTATCCAGTAATACATTCCATTCAGGATTTTAGACATCTATATCATATTCATCCTTGTTAACCCATTTTCTAGGCCAAAGAGTTGTTATTAAAGACTATTCCATAACTACTTTCTCATTCTTCATACGGATGCCTTTCCACATCTGTGACTACCTTGTTTCTCTCTCTGAATCTTTCCAATTCTACAGTCTACAGCATCCATTTTCAACTGGATAGAAAAGAGCTGAAACGTTTTAAAAATGCACGTCTACTGTGGCCTTCTGCTTTAGTATCCTAAATGCTCTTTTTTCTTTTTTGTTTTGGGATCTTTTTCCCCCCTTTCTGAACACTCTGTTTTTTTGACCACTATGGAGCATTGAACTGACATACTCATAGAACTATCAGAAACCCAGTATCTCAGCACTGAGTGGAAACAGCTCAGAGCCACTATATTTTATGTAAAATACGTTTTTATTTTTCCATAATGTCATTAAACTTACACTGAGTGTCATCTGGCCTTCTAACTTGCAGTCGCTCTATCTCTCAGAAGATACCTCTGCAGCCCCGCACAGTTGGTCCTTATTTTCACTGCCCTGAAACACTTAGTATCATAAGCAAACTTTGTCATTTTGCTATCCCCTTTTCAGATTCCTTAGAAATATGATGAACTGTATCCCAAAACATATCCATCTAGAACTCCACTGGTGACCTCCTTCCACTCTGAGAATGGAGTACTTATTTTTATCCGCCATTCCTTATCCGTTAACCAGTTAGTTATCCATTGTTGTGGTTTAGCCCCAGCCGGCAACTAAGCCTCAAGTAGCCGCTTGCTCACTCCCCGATGGTGGGATGAGGGAGAGAACTGGAAGAGTAAAAGTGAGGCAAAGACCTCAAAGTTTAATAGGGAAAGCAAAAGCCGCGCACGCAAGCAAAGCAAACCAAGGAATCCATTCACCATTCCCCATGGGCAGGCAGGTGTTCAGCCATCTCCAGGGAAGCAGGGCTCCATCATGCGTAATGGTTTCTTGGGAAGACAGACGCCATCACTCCGAACGTCCCTCCACCACTTCCTTCTTCTTTGTCCCAACTTTATATATCGAGCATGACGTCGTATGGTAGGGAATATCCCTTTGGCCAGCCTGGGTCAGCTGTCCCGGCTGTGTCCCCTCCCAGCTCCCGGAGCACCCCCAGCCTTCCTGCTAGCAGGCCAGCATGAGAAGCTGGACTGTCCTTGACTACTTAGCAACAACTCAAAACATCAGCACATTATCAACATTTTGTCATTTCACATCCAAAACACAGCCTCACACTAGCTTCTATGACAAAAATTAACTCTATCCTGGCTGAAACTAGGACATCCATACAAGAACCAGCATCTTACTTATGGCTGTGTTATTTGTCAAAAGTCTTTTGGAGATCCAAGTAGACTGTATCCACTGTATCTCCTTTATCCAGTTAGCTGCTGATTGCTTCCAAAAACAGCAGTAAATGGGAAGAATGACTTCTCTTTACATATCCATGTTGACTCCCACGTTACTCATATATGTATTCTCTAATTCTATTCTTTATTGCATCATCTACTCATTTGCCCAGTAAATCCTTTCTCAGATGAAAAATATCTGCAAACCTTAAGCTGAATGGAAAAGATTGCAGAATCCCCTAAATACACTGAAAACTTCCCAAGCTTAGTAGTATGATACTTGATTCCTGATGTAACAGAAACGACATTAGCCCTGATGCCATACAAAACAACCTGAAAACTAAAAGTGTGAGTAAAAGCTTGTTTGTAAAAAAATCCTCAAGCAAACACAAAAACTACAAAAAAAAACCTCAAAAAACAACAGTCTAGGGAAGCAGTAAAATATTAAAATGCAGAAACACAATGCTAGTATGTGCTACTCATTGTAGTAGCACAGTGTTAAGCATTTAAATGAAAATATCCAGGATTCTCTTTACACTTTTATGTGAAGTGTTTGTTTCTTGAAAGTGTTCTTTCAGCACTGCAGTGATAACTCCATATAGTGTTTGATGCAAGGCTGGTTACGTAAGTTGCCCTTAATGAATTCCCTCAGGGCAGCTATAACCTGTGCTCCCATATTAAAAGAACAGACTAACTTCTTTTCAAACTAAAAGGTTGAAATCACAAATCAATCTATAAACAAAATTGTGTTTTACACTGAGAAACCCCAGGTCATTTTAAATTTCAGTATTTTCTCCATCTTTTATATTAGACTCTCAGCTGTAGTTTTGTCAGAAAATCACAGTACTTGATTCGGTACAAAGACACGGAGAATTGTTGCTCACATGTTATTTTATGTGGTTCTAAAATATATATCAGCACTTGATCACACTTTCATTAACTGGTAATAGTAGCCAGCTTTCCAGAACAGGAGTATCCTATAAATCACTGAAAAATACTGCAATGGATTTCCAACAAAAGACAAGTATGTTGAAGACTGAAAACAGAAATCAATGTGAGTTTTCAGTTCTGACACAGATTTTCTTACAGCTCCTCAAGCTCCTCTTGATTAAACCTTAATAGGAAAACAAAGTTCCCCTTTCTTCTGATTCAACACCTAAAAGTCCTCATGGTTTTTATGAAATTTCATATTATTTTCAACTACAATCTGCCACCTCCCTACCACCTTTGTTCCTCTGCAAAATTTTCTGGAAAGCTACACTACTTTCTGTCTCACGTTAACAGCAGCGTGGTCACACTACGACTGGTTTCAGAAATCCTGTCTCTCAGTCCAAATTCAGTTCCACAGGAACTGGAGGACACTGTAATAAATGTAGCTTGTCAGACTTCATTAACATGCAGCATCGTTTATGTTTGTATCTTCTGTTATAAATGGGAACACTCATAGTATGATATTTTCATATGAATGAATGCCTTTTAACCTATTAAAAAAATAGGACAAACTTAGATGAATTTTGAGCTAACAAACTAACTCCCAATTGCCACTATCAGCTCACCTCCAAGCACTGCTCTCTTTGACTGTGCAAATTTGACTATCATCTCAGGAAAAATGTTTTCTAAAAATAATAAAGATTTTGGAAATGGCCTCATTAGTCCTCTGTGGAAACAACTGACATCATAACTCTGAACAACGAAACTTTGAGCTAAAAGACACTTTGTTTCCTCATCATGGGTTGAAAGGGACAGAACAAAGAACAGAAATCCACTGAAACACTGACAGGTCTATCTTATAGGGAAGCTCTAAGGTAAAGAGTCAGGATTTGTGTGTATGATAGTAAGCAACCTTTCATATCAACTGCCAACACTGTGCAATCAAAGTCAACAAAATACATACACACAGGATATATGTGTACCCCAATCCAGTCAAGACCTTCTTCCACATACATCCTGTACATACATAGCCTATGTAACATTACGTTCTTCCCTCCTGTTTGGCTTTAACACTTATTAGCTACTCTCTGAGATTTCTGTTAACGGATAAATGAAATTAATCTCCATGAACAGCCAAACCACAGTCATTTTTAGCACACATATTTCAGAAGAAAGATACCAGAGAAACATTTTTTTTGTTATGAACAAGTATTCATCAACCTTTGTAAAGATAAATGGTCTATGGCTTCAAATAGATAAAGAATTCTCCACAGACATGTGAAGCAAAAACATACATATACTACTTAAGGTATGATCCTTACAAAACCATTATTCTTCTGTGAATAAGATTCCTGAGGCACAAGCAATTATGTTACTATAAATAACCTAAAAATGTAAAATAGATTTAAAAAACACACATACACACATAAAAATGAGTATGTTTTCAGAGATATCAATTAGCTTATAATTCAAATTGTTTTTAAATCATCCTCCATCTTATAAATACTTATAGAATATCAGGAACTCCAGAAGGAAATGACTATGAGAATGTTTTACAGGCAAATATTACTTTGTTATACAATATTCTCCTTGGAGATTTAAGCTGTCAGAAGATAAAGGGATCTAGCAAGACTGTAATGAAAATAAAAGATCATATTTTCCCAAAGGAATTAGAATAGCTTTGTACATTAATAAATAGAAGACATTAATACTGCCCTACAAAAGAAAGGCTTCTTAATTTACTATGATGTATGCATAAATGCCTTTCATTCAGACTGTTAAAAGGAAGATGAGCAATAGTTAAGGGCAAAGGCTACACTTTCATTTCAATAAAACAAAGTGTAAATGAATGGGAATTACAGTAATGTATTAGATGCAGATAGAATATATTCTTTGGAGAAAAACCTGTAATAGGGATGCAAAAAGGAGAGGTTTAGGTCATGTATTACTATGCAAGACCAATAGGTGCATAATTGTTCACAGAGGCAGACAACTTTCAATCATCAAATAAATCAGGATTCAGTGTGCCAAATTTGCAGAAAGGAGTTATCAATAAAAAGCCTGCAAACATTAAGAATGATTCGTGAGAAATAGAAATTAAACACACAGAACACTGATCCAATTCTCCCTGCCACACAAGTCTGATTTGTGGTATGGTCAGAACAAGGGTTTTGGCTTGCTGTCCTGCTCCATCCGTGGTGACCTGGCGCAAGGCTGTCTGACAGGTGCCCTGGGGCACCATCCACATGAATTGTATGGCTTCTTATACCTTCTGCCATTTCTTTGCCCTCCTTTTCACCGCTCTTGAGTCTCCCTTTCTCCATCTCAGTGCCCCCTCACATACACAACCCATCCCTTGTTTGTCCCCTTTGGTCACTGTTTTGCTACGTTCATACCCAAATTTGGAACACCTGATACCATTACTTAGGTAGTCACAACTGTAACAGTTACCTACGTACTGACAACCTAGCAAGATTCTTGCTCCCCTAATGGTCTTCAATGTTCCCCTCCAATTATCTGTGACATTCAGCCATTTCTCACAGAACTCCCCCTCAACTACCTATAAAATCCAGCCATCCCTCATTTGCAATTCCTGTCAGCTTCACATACTGTCATTTGTCACAAATGCCTATTTCTCATGTCACACCAACATTGTAGTTTCCAACATCCTGTTTGATTATCTCAACCTCAGAACAGGGCCTAGTCATTTGCCCACAGCCCTAATGGCCCCATCTACTTCTCTCCATGGACTGAACAAGTAAAGCCATTGTGTTTAAACTCATAATTTACATAACTAGAGTTGGGTGGAATGAACCAGAGCCGAAGGATACATCCACACAGGACCCCACAGAGCAATCTGGGCTTGTTTTGCCTACAGACTGAGCCCACACCTATGAAACACGAGCTGGCTTCCATCTAAAAGTTGATCAATTGCCTGCGTAGCCTCCACTCCATATTTGTCCCTATTCCAAAATTCTTGACTTCCAACTTGATTCCTCACAAGACCCCTAGTCTATATTCTTCTCCATTGCCTCCATGAAATGTAAAAACCAAGTAGTGCTTCTTCACCTGTCACCTACCACCTCTGCTGAAAATTCCAGAAAAATGGATACCAACATTTCCTTTATACCTCAGAGGTGACAGAATTTATTGTTACATATGTGCAATGTAAAAATTCCTTGAGATTCTCTGCCTTCCTCTGTTCATCTGATGTGGGACATGGAGGCCTTCCTTCTTCCTCACACCCAGTAGAAAAAAGAATGTGGGCCCCACTTTTCTGCTAGTTCCTCTTCAAAGAAGTTGGAAATACTGGGAAAAAAACAGAGAATTCCCTTCATTTTCTTGCCATTGGAAGAAGACTAGATGGATTGCAAGGGCACTTCATTTCCACGTCAGGAAGGGACAATGGGAATTATTGCCCCTAATGGTAGTGAAAGGACACTGTCATCCCATCTTGCACTCACCCTGAACGCACAAAGCTCAGAGTCTTCCATAAACGCATACAGCCTCCGTGTTTTCAGGGGGCTTAATACTTCTTGGTTATAGGAAAAATGCAGTTTATTGGACTTAGGATGATAATTTTATTTGTATGTAACTTAGCTGGTTAGAAAAGCTGGTTGAAAACCAAACAGTTTTCAACCTTCCGCATTTGACTTTTAAGTAGTCAGCTCTACTTTGCATATTTTCAGGATCAGAGTAGAGTAACATCATCTGTACATTGCAGATCTTGTTCCTTCTAAGTTCCCCAAAAGCTCCACTGAGCAGTAGGTGAAAGCTTTAAGTCTTTGGGGCAAAAATACCATAGGTGGTACTGTGGAGGAAGAAGTGCAGTCACCACTCATCACACTCAGCTGATCATGGAAGGAAAATTTGCAATACAAGATATGGTAACAAATATCACAGGCAAGTTCAGGAAAAAGCACAGGTATATACAGTATGTATTAATAAGGACGCAGCAGAAGTACAGAGAAAATTTAACTTCTGTATATGGCACTATGGTGATTTATATCATAAAATCATAGAATAGTTTGCACTGGAAGGGACCTTTAAAGGTCATCTTAATTCACAGGATTTTAACACGATAGAAAGACATTCTGTATATTTTTAACCATTCTAGGAATAATTTCTGATTTGAAGGGCAGCTCTAAAATCCATTTCTGCAGTATGAGTGAATTTGCTTACTATACAATAAGACTAGGAAGGTTAGCATTCTAGATTCCCCGTTTTTAATGTGCATTACTAAAAGTCACATATAGCTAACCAACTAGAGGAAAAAACAACTTTAACAGAAATAAAAAACAGAATGCATCTGGAAAAGGAAAGTATGTCGTAACTGCAAGAAACCAGATTATCCTGACCTAAGAAAAAGTATTTAAAGGAATACTTTAAAATACACCAGCCACAAAATGCAGTAAGGATAAAAAAATAGGGTCAGGTTCTCTATCTATTCATACTCAACACCATAGAGTATAAGCAATTTTTAGGTCCTCATGATTTCTGACATCTGATGCTGATTTTTCTTTTTGGCCTATCTAGCACTACTACTTTATGTTTAGCAAAACTTGCAACCTCTTTATAATCTTAAAAGCCCAGATATAGCCATGAATTGGCTATTTATTAATTTATGAGACTCCAGCTATCACTGCTTCAGGGTAAAGTCTCTTTGATTTAACCTACAAAGATAAAGGCAAATACCATGCAACTGTTCCCAAGTGTACTGCTAAGTTATTTATCATCATTGTAACTGCAATCGCAAGTCCAAATCCATATTATCCACCACAGAATTTTTTTTTCTCTCACTAGCAACAATACTTCCAATGTGATGACAAAACGTTATGCTCAGATCATACATGATCCCTCTCACTTGATTTTAGATGCTTCCAGCGTAGACAACTACATCTGAACTAGTACTTTTTGACCCTGCAGAATCAATGGAAAGAAACAGGCATCTCCCCTCGCCTCTAGCATAGGTGACTGGAACTGAGCCTTTTGGGCAGGGTGTGAGGTGTGTGGAACATTGGAAATTGATGTTAAGGTAAACCTAGTGTGTTTGACAAGTTCCAGCTGTCATTCTGAAACGATATTCAAGGTACGATACTTTTTCCTCTCTAGTCAATACCTCAAGTACAGAGCTCTAGAGAAAATCAGAAAGCTCTTACGTATGCTAGAGCGAAAGTATAGACATGAAAAATGTGCCAGTATCACTTGATCCTCCACTTTTTATATACTCAGGAAGCTCTTCATAAAGCTCAGCAAGCTCAGATACAAAAAATTCAGAATGAATTTATCTCACGTTAAATTGGGGCTGGGGTGCCCAAATGAAGACCATAGCCACTTCAGACTGCCTCTGCACCAATGAAGAAAGAGAGGCATCCTGGTGAGCAGGTCAGCTTTGGCTAGTCTGTACCACCTCTGAAGCACAGGCTCTGCCCACCAACTAGCCGGTGAACCTTATGGCATCAGCACTTAATTTTCATTTTTTGTTCAAAAGTGTTTGAAGTTGTGTCACAGTCAGTTGCAGTGCCTTTTCATAGCATATAGCAGAGTATGTGTTATGACAGTAATGTCTTAGGTCCATGTAGGGTGAAGACAGACAAACTTACCAGTGTCTCATCCCAATGGCCTTTAGGGATTAGTCTCTGTGATTAACATTTTCAGAGAGCACAGTGTGGCACAAGTCAAAACATTACCAGAGAAAACACTAATGCTCAGGCAACATGGGTAAATAATAGTTTCAATCTTCCTCCCAGGCTATGTGTTATTTATCAGTAGAGACGCAGCTCAAACTAAAGCTAGGGAGGATGAATATGAGCCTAAGATCACAGTATTTTCATCCTGGGTGAGAGTACATAGGTGCTGAAGGCATGGCGTGGTGTGATGTCACATCTCTGTGACCACATGTGAGTGTGTGTCTGAGTTGCCCCTCTCCCTTACTGAGAACTGTCACTATAAATCTGCCCTTGTGCTCTCTAGATGAATTATGCTTATTTTTTGTTCGACAGCCTGCAAATTTCCCATTTTATTCAATTGCTACAGTTGTGTTTGAAAAGAGCTGAGAGCTGGTGCATTTGCAAGCAGCAAAGACTTTTCTTGGTTGGGACAACAGACATCTAGAAGGACCTGCCACATCTGGATCAAAAAGGATGTTTATGACAGCAGCTAATACAAACATTTGCCTATCTGCTTCCTTCACTTTTAACATCTCTCTAGAAAAATGCTTGCCTACACCACATTTTGTGGGATACTTGCTCCCCCGGAAAAAAAAAAAAAAAGACATTTCACATTCCTCATTTATAAGAAATAAAGTCTTATGAAAACAATGACACTAAAGCCAAACTGATTCAGGGTACAACATGACTAAGGATCAGTACAAATTTGCTGAGAGGTAGTCACATTATGCAATATACCTCAGCTAAGGACAACATATGTATGTTTGTTTACTGATAAAATGAAAATAGAAGAACTCTCTTATATTCTGATGTAAAAAGTGAAGATACTTAACCTATCTCTCTTCAAAAGCTTCTGCTCTCCAAAAGTTCCCAGCACTGAATGTCTGGAGTATATGTGCACAAAGAGTTGGATAGGAAAGACTTAAAAAAAATGTATAAAACAGAAATAAAGTCAAAGCAAAGAATTTCTGGTACTTGGGATAATTTCTAAGTACATATTAACTCAGAGATTAATTCCCATTTCTGAGATTTTGCTGGTCAGTTACAAGAGTAAGGAAATATTTTTCTTTTTCCTTTGATTCATAACTGTCTTCTGTATTGTTACTTATTACTCTAAATCTCAATATTTATATTGGATTAACCAGATCTCTAGTACCTTTAAGCTGAGACAGATGCTAAGCTTCCAAATTTTATCTTCTTTAGATGGATGCAACTTTGAGGGATGGAAGAAACACTTTAAACGAAATATTAGTCATATTCTCCATCACTGCAACTTCAATGCACCTTAGCATTTACTCCCAGTTCAGGTTCTGCTGAATTTCAGAGTTCAGTTCAGAAGTTCTATAGTAACTTATAGATCTAATTTGTGGATCACGCACATTTTATACTAGAATTGTTGCTGCCTATTGTCTTGAGAGAAGTTTGTATATTAATTAAATACTACTATATTTTCAGTCTGCACTGTATGAACTCATGCAAGAAATCTGCAAACAAATCCTTATGAAGTAAAATAAGGTTCTGATGCATTTACTTGATTATAAATATCCAATATGAATTATACTATACAACGGACAAGCTATGTCAACCTTTTCATTAAATGCATTTTAGCACTAGTTATACAAAGCACTTGAAGTGGCAAGAATACCCTGCTGCTTCCCTTCCCTGGACATACAAGTAGCCCATGTAATTTACAGTAAGACAGATATGGTTAATAATTACATCTTGGGATGAATCTGAGCATCTATTCTAATAAGAAAGACTATGAAAACAGAGGCTATGACAGACCTGTAATCATAGCCGCCTTTCACTTACAAGCACTGGAAGCAGCTCACAAGCACTGTGACTTCAGCTTCATGGTTTCACAAGTCTTTGGCAGCAGTACCAGACAGACACACAACTGCACAGCTGCTACATAAAGCAGATAAGGGAAAGTGTCCAATTTAAATATTATATGGAAGGAAAAATTATCCAGCGTTAGTTTCCCACCCTAGTTCACAAAGCAGACACAAAAGTGCTTGGGTTACTACAAAGAGTAGAGGGCACAGCACGTGCTGTCAAAGAGGCAGGAGTGTGAAGCAAGGAACTGGAGTACGTTAAAGTTTGTATCAATGCTAAAAATAAATAAATAGAAAATTAAAAAGAGCTTTATAAATACCCATGATCAAAACCAGTATTTAGCTGAAAAATTGCCAGACAAAGCTATCCCATCCCATTTCAACAGACTACTATTCCTCAGCATAAACGTTTCTGGTACAAATCAATGAAAATGAAGTGGAGGAAGTCAAACGAGACAAAACTAGCTACTTTTGTTAAAAGACATCTCCAATACTCAGCTGGCTCACAAACCTTTTGAGTGTATTTTATCCTTCCAGTACCACAGATACTTACGAGGGAAGGAGGTATTATATGCAAGCTTGGAAACTGACAATAAAAGCCATGCTCACAAAAGGATAAAACTCATACTGACTTAATGTAGGAACCTATGTTAAATAAGGATGTCAGGATTTTAGGGCACCCCATAAAGCCAACAGAGAGAATTAGATTCCTAAATGAGTCAGCTGAACCTCTATTTGCACAAGGAGTCTAAACATAGAGGTTAGAAACCAAAATATTTAAAGACAGTGAATATGGCTCTTAAAACCCAAATTCACAATGGCAACCTAATTCCTACTGAAATCGATGGGACTTGACACCTCAATTCATACTGTCTAACCTCAGGTATCAACTGAGGCACTGACGTAGGAGATGAAGCAGCAGGCTAATCTTCCTTTGCAAATACCTTTCTCTCAGTTGACTACAAAGGAGCCCAGGAAAGCTAGGCTCCTAAATAAAGTGTCCATGTCTTAATATGGAAGGAAGCTGGGTTTTGATACTTTTGTGGATTTAGTCCAGCCACCCAACTACGCTGCACTTAAGTACAGACAGTAAGGAGTCTCATGACCCTAGAGTCCTTCTGTTGTTAATGCAGAAATGTATCTCCAGAAGTCTAACTTTGGTACATTGCATTATCCTTTCTCTCTGCACACTACACTGGGAGTTAAAGTGCCTAATTTAGGACAGAATTGCTTTCTGTAAAAAACTTATAATCACTACGTATGAGCAGACAACAGTAAGAAATGGGTACCTTTCAATAGCAAATTCAGATGATTTGTCTCAGAAAAGCCTTCCAGCACATCCTCAATAGATGAATTCATTATCTCAGTGGCTCCACCACTCAGCAGTCTTCAGTGACTGAATGCCAAATCACAACACTGTCAAACTTATTTCAGTGAGGTGTACCCTCCACTTACCACCTCTCAGCTGAAAAAATATAAATCCTGGGCTTCAAATCTTCATACATTCAATGTATGAACAGGAGGGTGGGACAGATACCTATCCTTTCTATGAGAATTTATAAAAAAGAAAAAAGATATAACCTGAACACAATCGTGTATGTTGCAAAAACTCCTATTTTTTCTGTACCAGAAGAGACAACATAAATTGAAATTTGCTGGATTACTGTGCTTGTAGGTTCAGAACAGTAGGGAAAACTGTTTAGCTATAAAATGTTGGTCAAACTACTTTTCCTTCAAACTGACACTGCAGGCATTCAACACAAATAGTTTTAACTTTCGAAGCAAATGCAACCACAATGGTTTTCTTTATTCTTCTTGAAAGAGAAGTATTAAAGAACCTGTATTTATAAACCATTACATGCAATCTTTCATGGTTATTCTTAAGAGAACTTTAAGTGAAAAATTTATAAAGAACAGAGAACATTGGTTTTCACTTTCATGTATTTATAAGCGTGAAGGAAAGGGTCAAAGGCAAGACTAGAATTTCTCACAATACTTTCCTTGTGAATAACAGCTGAGAAGTCTGGAAAGCAAACTAACTGCTTAACTTTCACATTATAAACAAAGCTGTCTCTTGAAACTGCAGTTAAAATCTCAGTCATCTGTTATGTTTGATCAAGTTAGTTTTGACTGAAATGCTCTTGGTGTCTAAAAAGAGAGCTCTATTTTCTTTAAAGAGTTTCAGGGATGCCTAAGAAAATGCTGCTGCTTTTGACTTCTAAACCTTTGTGGGACACGATGCAGGAAAAGGCAACCATAAGCACTGCCATCAGAACAATCTAAATGATGAAACAAAATGGTGTCTAGTTAGAAAAAAAGTACATTGAAACAATGAATGTACATTTATTATGCTATTTTAAGTTTCTGATAACATCAAATATTAAGAGCATGTGATTCTATCATTGCGTATGGCATGTCAAACTGAATTAATGTTTCAAGTCTTGATCCACATCAAGGCATTGTCCAACAATCCCCTTGACAGGACTTGAATCTGGCTCCTAGGTATTTTAACAAGCAACAATATCTGGAAAATTTAAAAAAAATATCTGACTAGCTATTAGCTCATCTGTGCAATTCTATCTCTGACATCATATCTCTCGTTGCAGGAATCAAGACACCTTCCAGTAATTGGGGATCTTTGACTACTGGCATCTTAATGGCAAAACAACTGTGTAACTTCAGCAAAGACCCTAAAAAGATGTCACCATATCATATATCTTGTTCTTCCTTGGGAAGTGTCTTGGTTTTGGCTGGGATGGAATTGTTTTTTCTTCCCGATAGCTGGTATAGTGCTGTGCTGTGAAGTTGGTATGCGAACGATGTTGGTAACACATGGACGTTTTAGTTGTGGCTGAGTAGCTGCAGTGCTTATACTCAGTCAAGGACTTCCCAGCTCCCCATGCTCGGGGAGGGGAGCAAGAAGCTGGGAGGGGGCACAGCCAGGAGAGCTGACCCAGACTGGCCAAAGGGATATTCCCTACCATATAACGTCGTGCCCAGTACATAAACTGGAGTTAGCCAGGGGATGGGAATCGCTGCTCGGGGACGGGCTATTGATCACCGGGTGGTGAGCAATTGTTGTATTGGGCATCACTTGTTCTTGTACATTCCTTTGTCAGTAGCATTATTATTATCATTGTTGTTTCCTCTTTTGCTGTCCTATTAAATTGTTTTTATCTCAACCCAAGTTTTGAAAAACTCAACCCAATTGAATTTTTCCCAATTCTCTCCCCCATCCCACTGGGGCGGCGCGGGGAGTGAGCGAGCAGCTGTGTGATACTTAATTGCTGGCTGGGGCTAAATCACGACAGGAAGCCAGATTCCCGCATGCATTCCAGTAAACTATAGACATATACTAAGCCTTTCATGCCTGCCGAGTAAAGAATAGCTTATTCTCATTGCATTCAGCTAACTTCCAAATAGCAGTGTTAAAAAACCTTTTGTCCATCAGTTCCATTGCCATCAACACTACTGTCAATAAAATCTGCTTAAAAGCAATTTGAATGGGATTCAGCTACTTAACCATAAACATACTGTGCAACTGGAAGAGCCCCAGAGTACCTGTGATTGATTGCCAGGAAGATGGGGCACAGGATCCACAGGGGACCTCACTTCTCCAGAAGAGCCCCCAAGGCCAAGTAAGAGGTTCCAGGTCACCAAATATAGCATTAGATGTTTGCACTTAGGAAACCAAATCACAAAAACTGCTTAATTTGTCTATTACATAGGAACAGAACAGCTTTGCTTTTAATACTATTGATTTTAATCTCAGAGTCAAATTAAAGTATTAACTAAAAATAATCAAAATAAAAATAGATATAGAAAAGAAAGTTACGAGTAGAAGAAGGAATACCACATAAATCAAACAAGAAATGTACATGCATAAGCAAGAGAATGAAGTATTCAGCTTAAAGAAGTACAACTGATATAAAAAAATGAAAGTAAGTAAAAAAAGAACCAGGACTCCTCATGCCCTGTGAGCTGGCTATGAACTGTTATCTTTTCGTGACTGGATATGTCTTTGTTCCTCCCCATTA
>NW_010509755.1:35125-39528 GCF_000687285.1 Phaethon lepturus
AGCACATCTATCAACACACCTGTGTTTCCTTGGCAATATAACAGGGTTTATCTTTGCAATAGATTTATTTTCTGAAATTGGTGTAAAGATGATGCAGACAGAGACACAATCTCTTTTAAAAAAAACAACAACACAGAAACAAAGGAAAATTATTAAAACAAAAGGTCTGAACACACACTGCAACATTCTCCTGAAGTTAGATAGACCGGAGCTTCTGAGGACAGTATTTGGGAATGAAGTTTAATCTTCTTCGCTGAAGAACACACTTCTCCCTCCAGCTTAGCAACAAGTCTTTCAATCACTTTTTAGCTCGTTGTTCAAGCTGTCCTATTTGCAGGGCCCTGGCTTTGTCCTTAGCCAAGCCAGTCGTCTGTGGCCTCCTCAGGCAAGGAAGAATATGGTATCTGTGCTGTACATAGACAGAAAAAAAGCAGCAACAGAATAGATCTGGATCTTCATATTGTTAAAATATCTAACCCCTAAAACATTGCCTGTTTTCTTGAAGAAGTATGAAAACCAACAGAACTGGATTAACTCTTCGCACACATCACCGTGAGGAAAAGCAATAAAATGATTAAAGTACACATAAGTATTGATTTTAAAAAAATATTTTTTTTTCCAAATCTCAAATTAAGGGATAAGTGCTCTGTTCCCCTCAAAGACATCTTATAGTTCCTATGACCATTGCCACCTCCTCTTACCTTAACCTTCCCTGTCATGTTTCTACCTGCCCATAGGCCTCACAGGCCTTTCCTTAACACCTTCTGTAATAAACCATTGTCACAGCTGTGTTCTCCCAAAACAACAGCTCCTGTTGGTCTCTGTCCTGGGAGGATTTCTGAAGCTTATGACACTTAGATTCTCCCAAGAATTTCCTTTTACAAAATTCCTTTGTTTTATGCTGAGCTAAGCCCAATCCATACTCAGTCATAGGTCTGTTCTGAAGAGCTAGTGCCTGGACCAGGGACTGATGCTCTGCTCTTGCGGAGTCTTGCACACACAGTGTCATGCTAAGAAAAAAAATCTGCACTCAGAAGGCAATCCAATAGGGTAACCTGACTCTTCCAGCACTACTACAGTCAATTTCTGACTCCGTTTCTTTTTTAATGAAGACAGTAACTTCAGCTATCATTAAAATCCATTCCAAGCTGAACAGTTAGCTTTGGCAAATCTTCCATTACTAAAGCCTACCAGAAGATGGCTCAACTGTAAAGATGGACCAACTTGCGTATGTCTGGCTATGTTTCACTAGTCAAACTATTATAGTGCTCGAAAGATACATGCTTCTCAAGCATCAAAATAAATAAATAAACTCCCTCCAGTCTCTTCATTATGTTCAAAAAGGCACGTCTATTCTGAAGGGAACCCCTACTAAGGGGGTTCTGCCCCTTTTGGACTCAAACTATGTAATGCACGATGAAGCGACTTAAGACCTACAGAGGAGTTCACACAGTGGGTCTATCTCAGTGGGGTGAGGAGACACCAGACAGTACAAGAAGCTGCCTGCTGGGCTTGCAATCTTAGCAGGACAGAACAGACCTGTGTCTGGTTTCCTATTTCACAAATGCCTAGGGAGCACTAGAGATCAGGAACCCTGGCACCAAGGCATGCCGGAGTGGACTTGGCAGTTAAAGCAGACTTGGCAGAAGGGATGGAAAGGAACTGCAGGGGACTGCTAGAGCCAGGGAAGCGATGGCAGTGGCACACTATAGGAGGTGGGTGCTAGTACAGGGAACTTCCCCAAAAGTCAGAGCCAAGACTATGCACCGCTGCACCACAGCAGACAGTCCCTGGCACAGAGTCTGCCAAATCGTGGGCAGCAGAGGAGGTAACCAAGAGGGTTACAGAGGGAGAGTTATGCAAGAGACCTTTATTGAGTCATCTGAACCCCACCCCTATATTTAGGTATGCTAGCTCAGTCAGATTTTGTGCAATCAGCAATGATGTTATGGAAAGATTCAGCTCCTCCAGTTCTGAACCCTTAAAAGCATAAAATACAGTCATATTAGCTATGGCTAAAACTAGGCTAAACAGTCCTGGCTTTCTCAGCCTTTCCTCACAGAAGAGATGCTTCACTCCATTAGTGATCTTTGTGGCCCTTCACTGGACTTTCTCCAGTAGCTCCGTATCTCTCCTGTACTGGGAAGCCCAGAACTAGATACAGCTCCAGGTATGGCTTCACCAGTACTGAGTAGAGGGGAAGGATCAGCTCCCTTGACCTGCCAGCAACAGGAGGCTGTTGGTGGGTTTTAACACAAGGACTCATCATTGGCTCATGTTCAACATGGTGTCCACCAGGACTCCCAGGTGCTTTTCTGCAAAGCTCATTTCCAGGTGGTTGGCCCCCAGCGTATCCTGGTGCACGGGATAACTCTTCCCCAGGTGCAGGGCTTGGCATTTGCCTCTGTTGAACTTTATGAGGTTCCCACCAGCCCACTTCTCCAGCCTGTCCAGGTCCCTCTGGATGGCTGCAAAACCCTCTGGTGTATCAGCCACTTCTCCTAGTTTTGTGCCATCACCAAAACTGACAAGGGTAAACCCTGCACCATCATCCAGGTCATTATTGAAGATGTTGAGCAGGAGTGGACCCAGTACAGTGCCCTGGAGTACAGTGCTAGTTAATGGCCTCCAACTAGACTTCATGCCAGTGATCACCACCCTCTGGGTCCAGATGTTCAACCAGTTTTCAATCCACCTCACCAGCTGCTCATGCAGCCCATACATCATTAACTTCCTTATAAGGATCTTATGGGAGATAGTATCAAAGGCCTAAGTGAAATTCAGGTAGACAATACCCTCATCCACATCATAGAGAGTGGCTAAGCAACTGCATCAGCCAATTCCCTCAGGACTCTGGGGGTATGCATCTCATCAGGTCCCATAGACTTCTGTACGTTCAGGTTCCTCAGGTGGTCTTGAACCTGATCTTCTCTTCTAGTGGCACAGACTTTGCTCCTCCAGTTCCTGTCTTGCAGTCCATCGCCTCGAGAGGTGTGGGAAGAGAGATTGCCAGTGAAGATGGAGGCAAAGGAGGTGTTGAGTACCTCAGCCTTCTCCTCCTCCATTGTTACCCATCTACCATTCTTGCTCATTAAGGGCAATTAGCTTTCTTTGACCTTACTGTTCTGGCTGACATACCTGTAGAAGCCCTTCTTATTATTCTTTGCATCCCTTGCCAAGATCAGCTGCAGCCACACCTTGTCCCTCCTGACCCCATCCCTACACAACCAAGCAGTGTCCTTGTACTCTTCCCAGGACACCTGTCCCTGCTTCCACTGCCTGTGTATTTCCTTCCTGCCCTTTACTTTGACTAGCAGATCTCAACTCAGCCATGCCAGCCTCTTGCCTTCCTTTCCTGATATCCTACACCTGATGATCAAGAGCTCTTGTGCTCTATGGGAACTGTCCTTCAAGCTCTGCCACCTCTGTTCTGATACCTTGTCCCAGAGGGCAGTTTCCCAGGGGGTCTTATTGACTAGCTCCCTGAAGAGCTGGAATTTTGCTTTCCTAAAATTCAGGGTCCTGACTTTACTCTTGATCAGCCCCATATCCCTCAGAACTGTGAACTCCACCAGTGTGTGATCACTGCAGCCCAAGCTGCCTCCAACCTTGATGTCAGCAATTAGCTCACTTGCATTCGTGACCAAAAGGTCCAGTATCACATCCCCTTCCATAGGAAGTTATCCTCCATGCACGCCAGGAGTCTTCTGGATTGCGTACAGCTTGCCGTGCTACTTTTTGAGGAGATGTCAGGGTGGTTGAAGTCCCCCAGCAGGACCAGAGCCTGCAAACACAATGCCTCCTGCAGGTGTAGTAGGAAGGCTTCATCAATAGAACCCCCTTGATCAGGCGGCCTGTAGTAGACACCAAGCACAAGGTTCCCTTTTTTGCCTCGGTCCCTGATTTTTACCCATAAGCTTTTGACCTGCTTATGGCCATTCTTCAGAGACTTTAGAGCTCTTCACACTCTTATCTTTTTTTGATGTTGAGGGCAACACCTCCGCCCTTCCTTCCTCACCTGTCCCTTCTGAACAGCCTGTAGACATTGATGGCCGCTCTCCAGTCATGGGAATCATCCTACCAAGTTTCAGTAACAGCAACCGGGTCATAGCTTTCTAGCAGCACGGTGGCTTCGAACTCCTCCTGTTTATTGCCCATGCTGTGTGCATTGGTGTAGAGGCACTTCAGCTGGGCTATCGGTTGTGTCACCCTCTTAGAGGAACAACCTTTAGTTCCTTTGAGGTCTTTTACTGGTGCAACAGGCTGAGGGGCTTTGCTAGCACCTTTTCCCTCTAACCTTGGCGTCTCATTCCACAGCTTGTCATGGGCAAGACTCATATTATCCCCCTACACCTTCAAGTCTAGTTTAAAGCCCTGTCAATAAGCCCTGCTATCTTGCAAAC
>NW_010509755.1:39552-44290 GCF_000687285.1 Phaethon lepturus
TCTTTCCTGCTTTGAGAAAGGTTAATCCCATCCGATTCCAACATGCCAGGTGCCTTGTAGGTCATCCCATTAGCAAAAAAACAGAATTTAACCACAGTTTTCTGATTAATGGGACAATTCAGAAGTCTTTAATTCATAAGCTAGCAGTACAATGATAGCAGTGATATTGATAGCAGGAAAATTTACATCATAAAGATATTGCATTCTGTGAAAAAAATAAAGATGAGTTTCTCTCCTACATTCATGAATGTTGCTGTAACATATGTGTCAAATCTAAGAACCATGGGCAGTCCATAAGGACCATAAGATAAACAATTAACATTTCAATATGGAAATTCTCAGGATTTTCTATCAGGAATGATTAGTCCTTCTTTTAAACATCACTGCAGAAAAACGTACATGCAGCCCTTGCAGTAAGAACCCATACCTACTCTTAAAACAAGAGTTGGACTTTTGCTTTCCTAAAATTCAGAGTCCTGATTTTACTCTTTGCCAGGCCCATATCCCTCAGGACTGCAAACTCCAGCAGTGCAGCCCAGGCTCCTTCCAATCTTGACATCACCAATTAGCTTACTGGCGTTGGTGACGAACAAGTCCACTATCGCATCTCCTCTGGTAGGGCTGTCTATTGCCTGGCACAGGAAGTTATCCTCCACACACTCCAGGAATCTCCTGGATTGCCTACAGCTCATAGCTGTGCTACTTTTCCAGCAGGTGACAGGATGGTTGAAGTCTCCGAGCAGGGCAAGCAATGCCTGCAAGCACAATGCCTCCTGTAGCTAGAGTAAGAAGGCTTCATCAACAGACTCCCCTTGATCAGGCAGCCTGTAGTAGACACCAACCACAAGGTTCCCTTTGTTGCCTCAGTCCATGATTCTTATCCATACGCTTTCTGTTCATGGCTATTCTTCAGAGAGAGCTCTTCATACTCTATCCGTTTCTTGATGTAGGGGGCAACACCTCCACTCCTTCTTCCCTGCCTGTTCCTTCTGAACAGCCTGTAGTCATCCATAGCCACACCCCAGTCATGGGATTCAGCCCACCAATTTCAGTAAAGGCAAGTAGGTCGTAGCTTTCTAGCAGCATGGTGGCTTCCAACTCCTCCTATTTGTTGCCCATGCTGCATGCACTGGTGTAGAGGCACTTCAGATCGGCCGTTGGCCATGTCACCTTCTTAGAGGAACACTCCTTAGTTCCTTTGAAGTTTGCTGGTGTTTCCCTGTTGTCTCTTATTACCTCAGGAACCACTGGCTCATCTCCGTAAGACTTCAAGTGTGCTGCAGTGTACCCAACACATTTCAGAGCAACGGGCTGAGGGACCTCGCTAGCACCCTGTCCCTCTCACCTTGGCATCTCATCCCACAGCTTGTCATGGGTAAGCCTGCTATTATCCCCATCCCCATTCGAGTCTAGTTTAATGAAGATGTTGGGCAGAACTGGACTCAGTATTGACCCCTGAGGTACACCACTAGTTAATGGCCTCCAACTAGACTTCATGCCAGTGATTACCACCCTCTGGGCCCAGATGTTCAACCAGTTTTCAGTCTACCTCACTGGCTGCTCATCCAGCCCATACTTATTAGCTTCTCTGCGTTCTTCACAGATTACTCATCCTTGCTTCCACCCTCTGTATACTTCCTTGGTGTATTTGAATGTTACCAGGAACTCCCTGTTCATCCACATAGGCCTCCTTGCATTTTTGCCTAACTTCCTGCCTCTTGAGATGAACTGCTCCTGAGCTGGGAGGAGGTGATCCTTGAATATCAAACAGCTTTCTTGGGCTGGCTAGCTTTCTTCCCTCCAGGGCCTTATCCCTTCATGCAACTCTATTTTGATTACAAGATAGTATCCTAATTTGTGAAAAGTAGGTGGTTTGAAATCAACATCTTGACCACTAGCAGTTATTAAATATCCCAAGATTCTGTGCAAAAGCAGTTTAGCAAAAACTACTGACCTCATCACAAGAATATACATCCTTCTCATTTTCCATTTAAATATAATATATTTTTTCTCTGTTATTTGAGTAGCAATCATTTTATTACATTTCCATAATGCACAAAATTTATTATTGTGAAAGGGACACTGCAGAATGAATTATATATTATATATATTATATAAGCAGTTCATTATATATATAAAATTTACATGAACGTAACACAGATATCATCAATCTTAAAGATGTTTTGATGAATTAAAATGAGAAGCCTTTAAGAATTGATCCCCAGAAATGCTAAATAATCTCACTTCCAAAAATGGTAATAAGGACAGCCAATTCCTTGCTGGATGGGGCTACTCTACTCAAGATCACATAGGCTACAGACATTAGCAAGCTCTGTGGTGTAACAGAAATGGATCTAGAGTCAAATAGTTGGTGCAGATGATCTAGTGTTCATACTACTTAAATTTTTATTTCAGAGAAATTCTAGTTCCACAGAACCCATGCCCACTAGTACCTGGAGATAATTAGATGTAATCCTGAAAGGCATCTTTCAGTTTAGATTCATCTGTAAGGAGTCGAGTTTGTGAACTCTGCAATTGCTGAGTACTGCAAACTAAAGCAGAGTCCATGAGGACAGCTGGGAGGATCCCTTCAAAAGAGCTCTTAATTCAGCCTAAATTGCTAATGTAAATGCACCCACAAAAGACTACAAAGCAGACTTTACAAGTTCTCCTGTCCTCTATTCTAACAACCCAGCTTTACTTCCTTCTATTCTCTTCTCTCTAAGCAAAAATACATCAAATAACTGACATACCTGTTTAGTTTAGGCACCACATACTGAGGTAGTCTTGAAAAGTAGTTGGTCCATATCACTGTCCAGAATCCAGCTACACTTTCAGTTGCTCAACTCAAAGTTTAGGTGGGCCTTACTCAGACTGTATTCCCCCATAGTGACTAAATGACTTCTTAGTTCCTGTAGGAAATCTATGGTATTACAAAGCGTTGAACCGTGCGGTCCAGTCTAGCACTTAATTGAAAGAGAAATATTGTTCTGATATGGTATAATTTTAAAAGAATAATTATCAGGTTTCAAATAAAACTACCTAAAAATTACAAAAAAACCCACCCTGGTGGTGTATTAAGCTTATAATAGATAAATAGATAGATAAATAGATGAAACCACAGAATAGATGAAAACACATAAAGCGTCAGGGAAGATTTTTACCATTGTGCTCTCACCAGGTAAATACTTAGAAGCAGCTGCTATATCTAATTTTTTAAAACTTATAAAAGTGACAAGACAAAAACGTAAATCACAAGAAAAAAATGCTAGTCTTTCACTTAATGAATTTCTCAAAGGCCCTCAGAGTCATAGCTTTTACTAGGTTAATAGCAACAACTAGATTAGAACAGGCCTTGGTCTTCACAGGGCAACTAGATACCTGTGTTGGAAACAGATCTGGGAGTGGAAAAAGCAAAACACTCTTCCAAAAACTCCTAAAGTAGAATTTAATTGAGACAGCATTGAGCACAAGAATTTTCTCTTTGGATTAATTTTCATATATCTAAAGTACACTATCTAATATTGTACTGTTCTTACAACTCTGGTGACCTAATGACGCAGATAAGACCAGGATTTGTAGATAAAGGTAATATTTTTTGAGAGCTCAAAAAACAGTTGAAAGTTTATGCAATCAGTATAGATCATATGAGAAATTATCTCTATCTACAAACTTTTGCCTAGCTTATTTTTTATAATAAAATCCAAGAAAAAATAGAATTTTAATGATACTTTATATGATATAAAGTCATATTTTGTCATCCTAGCATTTGTTTACCTCCTTCAGCTAGGCATGTTCTCAATCCTATACACTTACCATAGTAACAGTCATAAATCACAAAAGATAACGTGGAAAGTGAAAACAAACAACAGCTCAAAATAATATTCACTAGAGAATTATGTGTGAAAAATAACCTAGTTTCACTTAGTATGTAGGTAACTTATAAGGCACGTTAAGTTTTAGCCCGCTAAAGAAAGAAGGCAAAATATTATTTCATGTAGGGTAAAGATTCATTTGACAAGTAATAATAAATCATGGCAGCTTGCTTACGGAGTTATTCTTTCCCTGTATTATGCTACAGATTTCATTTGATAGCCTGAAGAGGAGTCTGGGGTGGTTGGGCAGGGATTGTTTCTTCATGGTGAAACAACAGCATTGCAAGATTTCAAGATGCTGAAAGTATCCTAGCTTGGTAAGAAATAAAGTAGTTGTCATGCACAACCTTTCTCCATTTGTGACCAAAAAATAAAATGTTTGCCAAAATCTTTGAAGTCCTGTTTTGTTGTAAAGCTTGATGATTCTGTTGATGGATCTCTGGCTCTAAATACTACTTTCTTCAAAGCTGGAGCCAAATTCAATTAGACAGTATGAATCATGGTGAAGACTGCAAAGAGAAATGGAAGAAACTTTGGGCATTATCTGTTTTTGAAAGAAGCCTTAATGAATAATTATACAAAAACTGACAGCACAGACCAATAATGTCAGTGCTGTACAGGTCTGCGATGTTGAAAGAAATAAGTGGAAGTGACTTCCATATGTAAATGTGTAACATGACTTGATATCCTGTTGTGTTTAACCCAGCAGCCTGCTAAACACCACACAGACATTTTCTCATTTTCTCACTCCCTGCCCAGTGGGATGGGGAAGAGAATCAGAAACAAGGTAAAACTCATGGGTTGAAATTAAGCCAGCTTAATAGGACAGAAAAGGAAATAATAATAATAATAATAATAATAAT
>NW_010509756.1:0-11386 GCF_000687285.1 Phaethon lepturus
GAGGGTCCTCCTGCCCTGACTGTTCCCTCTGCTTCTTCATCCCCAGGCGTCTATTCCTGCCAAGGCATGAATTCACTGCCCCCCACAGTGGGCTGATACAGCTCCTTACAGGGCCATCCTGTGAGCTGCCTCACGGAAATGATCTGGTTCAAGACCACCATGGGCTGTAGTCACAACCTTTCACAACATAGTTCACTCAGATTTCAATACTGAAGTTTCTTATCCCAGGTTGTGCTACCTCAAGTGACAGTGACTTATGAATAAGATTATGAATAAGATTGTGAATAAGATGAATAAGTGGATTATGAATAAGGATTCACCTGGAGTGCTGTGTCTACGCCAGTGCCAAGAGAACTACTTATGGCAATAAGGTTTCTTGGGATATATCCCATGATCCTTAACCCTGCAGCACACTAAGCTACTCTGTGAAATTTTTCCCAAGGCATTGTCCTTTTTGGATGGACAAAGAGGGTAGTGGGGAGGCACTGAAAAGTATGCAGTAGAGTGACTTTGCCGTGCCTCCATAATGACAGGGTAGTTATATTAGCAGCTGATGAGTTTTACTGTCTTAAGTTAATACCTCTTGCCTATCTTGGGTCAGCCAATATAAACTGCAAATAACTTTATACTTGATTTAAACTTGTTTTGTATGTGGTTAGGATTCAGGTCAGGGCAATGTTCTAAAATGTCTATTTCTGCTTATCGTGATTTTTGAACATCCTCCATCCTTTCTGTCTTCCTGTCCCTTTTTAACTGATGTCCCTGCCTGCTTGTCTCAGTGCCCGAGTGGTGGCAACAGCAGGCGCTGGAGACAGCAAATAGTGGAAGAGAACATGGGTATCTTTCGATACCCTCTGATCTCTTCCAGAATTAGTTCTCCTCTCAAACTGCCCTTGTTCTAGGTCTGAAAAAACACTGAAAATTAGGTCCAAACCTATTTGTGGGAAGAGGGGATAAAGCACCACAGGGCTTAGTGGAGCTGCTCCTACTGACATGAGGAGTTAATCTGGAGAAAAACAAAGTTTAGTTTTGAAGTTCTGTGCTTTCGTTAGTATTTATGTTTCCTTAGTGTCACAGGACCTTTCTCTGGATTTCAAGAGCAGTTCATGAGACTGTATCTCTGCAATCCTATCGGGCTCTTGTCAAGAGGATTGTTGTGCTTTCTCCAACAAAATTATAAGTGCTCATTTGCTTTCAGCAGAAGTTTTACCAAGCATCTATTCATATCGTAATGGATTATTGACATAACACAGCAGACTGTTATGAAGTATTCCACTATGTGTAATTAGAGAGTATTTAATCTGCATAATAAAAATCCATATGAACAGTTGTTGTCATTCATGCCCAAAAGCTGCTCATCTAAATGAAGTATTTAGTTTGCCCCATAGATTTAGGGATGGAAAACAGCATTTTGAAAAATCTCATGTAAATTCAAGATCCAAAAAGGTGCTTTTACTCAGCAATCCAGATGTGGGCAATCTGACTTCTCCCCCCACCCCAATAAAATAAAATGGCGTATAGATCTGAATGTTAGCTTCCAACTTTCATCTTGAATCATGTTTTTACAGCCATTTGATAAGTCTTTACTTTCCCATTCCTCATGCCTTTGGTAGGCTGCCAAGGCAGTATACAAGGAGCTTGCTCAGGGTCCTGCTGCCAGGGCTGGAGAGTGAAGCAGAGTCTCTGTACTGTGGGGCCTTGTGATTTTTTTAACAATCCATCCACCCAGTGCTCCCACACCTGCATGATGGGCAAAAGGTCAAGCTAGGATCTGTTTATCATTTAAGACCCACTAAGGTATGTAAAGAAGAGCTTAACTGTGAATATGAGTGGTTCGTAGAGCATTACTGGGTGCTCTGTACTGGGAAAATTTTAGGATTAAAAAAATGTGACGGAACAGAAGCTGTGACTGTTGATGCAGCCTAGTGCTGAGTGGGAAACCAGTAAGCAGGAGAAATATTTTATCCCCATAAACTACTAGGGCTTCCTTCATACAAGCTTTCACCAGATTAAAATTTGCAAAGAAAACGGTGCTAGCAGGAAAGAGGAACTCAAAATATTTAATAAGATGTTTATTTATAATTTTTAAACTTGTTTTAATAAACAACTTTGTGACTTTTATTTTGCTGAGGAACTTCCTTGAGTTCAAAATTAGCCAAAGCTGAAGGATGTTAACGTTCATTGTAAAGAAAGGTTCTGTTCAACCGCTGCCACTGCTTGTTATGTCGCAGTGAAAATCCATCTGTAAGTAGCCTGAAAACAGACAAATGAAATGAAAAAAAACCTCAGAGGTAAAACCCCAGAGGTAAAACCTCAGCTATCATTTTCATATCAGGCTTTTAGAGTCAGAATACAATACAGCCATTTTGTGGTATCATAAAGAGCTGTTAGTTGTTCTTCTGATGATTTAAAGCCCTAAAATTGTCAGCATAGTCTAGAATGTTATTGTGCACAAAAGAAAACTACACTGCATAAATTCCATAGTACCTTTTCATTTTGGTATCAAAATAATAAACTCAGTTACTTGAGAAAAGGCATGTGTAGGGAGTACAGTGGGCTTGTCACAGCAGTCATGAACTGGTGTGTGTGTGTGTGTTGAATTATGCAGAAGTGTGGTTCACAAAGAATTGAAAAAATTGTGCTGATGCATGAAGGTTCAGCAATATTCAGGTGAGCAAGTCTTGTAAAGCAGCTTTTAAGTGCCTAGTGCAGAACTCCTACTTTTGCATCTAGAAATTCATGTCAAATGAATGGGTAGTAAGTTATTCTGGAATTGGCCCTAATTCTGGTATTTAGCTTTTGAATATTTGTCTTTGCAACCTTAATAATGTTCTTTAAATAAAACTTTTTGCATAGTGTGAATTTAGATGGTCAGACTCATAAATCGCTGGCTCCTCCAGATCACAAGAACAAGTGCACACAGTTGTGGTTCTCAGCTGAGGAGGTAGGATTTTGGGTTTTATTGTAATTTAAACCAAAGAATGTTAATTTTAGTGTATGCATAAAACACTTGGGGCTATCTTAGAAGAGTCCCAAGCTGTGTTATCAACCTAGATATTATACAGAGCTTTCAAGAAAGAGGACTCTGAATGTCTGAGTTGTAAAAAAAAAGGCAAATGCAATAAGAAATACGTTGAAAGACATTCTGAATCTCTTCATCAGAGGGGAGAGATAAAAATAATAACACTTGGTAGCTAAAAAATACAATCTATGGAAATCTTAACGAAGCCTAATAACTCATGTGAGCTGTATTGTTAAATTTACTGTCCCCATTTTACAGCTAAGAAAAAAGAAATATGAAAGCGAAGACTAACATTTCATCTTTTGGGTATATTAAATTTTCCAACTTAATCCATATTCCTATGTGCTAGTGAAAGAGAGAATAACTGCAAGTTATTCTTACTTCTTACTGCAAGTAACAAATTAAACTATCACATTAAGCGGGGGGTGGAATTTGCAAGGGAGAAAGACTCCCATTCTGTCAGGTAGCCTGATTAGTGACCCTAACAGGGGTTGTTTGAAAGCAGGGTGCTGAAAGCTTTAAAAGGCCAGCCACCTGTATGTCTTTCCCCTCTGAAAGAAGAATGTGTATTTCAAAAGTTCTCAGTCAATGTCAGTTTGGTCTTCTCTGTCTTGCGGAGCCTGCACTTGAATTCTTGTAGAGCAAGCAAGCATCCATTGGGTTTTACTTGGTGTGTTATTCTGCGCATAGTCTTCTCCTCATATTACTTGATCATCCTTTGGCTCCTTTACAGTCTCTTCTACTTTGGAATTTGTAAATTCAGGATCTTATTCATTTTCCCTCTTTTCTGTCAGAAGCTGTGGACATCTCCTACCCTGTGCGTGACAAAGACCATCTCTATGGGACAATATTGCCTTTTGAGCCGCTACTTTGCTGTTATGCATTTATATACATATATTAAAAAAACATGCTGTCTTGTGGTTGCTTAAATATACTTTACCATAGTGACTTTATGATATTTATGAAGAACTCACATTTTCACAGGTTTTAACAGAGATGTTTACGTAACCAGGTAGTCCTATTGATTTCTATTAGATATTTCAGCAGATGATAATCTCAGTTTGAAGAATTCAGCACTGTAATTCAGTTGAGCTAAACAGAGGTTGCAGCTCCAAGGATTTTTTTAAATCACCTTTCAACAATTTTGATACAATTTTCTAATCAATGTCAATTCCAATGTGAAAATGCTATGCTCAGCGTTTTGGTCTACAGCATCAGGTTCTGGTCTTTCCTTTTCTTTTTCTTTGTCATACTTTACCAGTATTTTTATGATCTTATTGTATCTATGTTTTTTGTCAATTTGCTGTGAATTTGGCTTTCTCTTCTGAGTACCTATCTACATATGTCTTTACACTGCCAGGTACTATCCTGGTTTCAGCTGGGATAGAGTTAACTTTCTTCCTGATAGGTGGTACAGTGCTGTGTTTTGGATTTGGGATGAAAACAGTGTTGATAACGCACCGATGTCTTTAGTTGTTGCTGAGCAGTCAAGGACTGTCCAGGTTCCCACGCCGTGCCGTGCCCTGCCAGCACACGGGGGGGGTGCACGGGGAGCTGGGGGGGGCACAGCCAGGACAGCTGACCCCGGCTGGCCAGAGGGATGTTCCATACCATACGGTGTCATGTTCGGTATATAAACTGGGGGGGTTGGCCAGGGAGGTGCTGGGGCTCGGGAACTACCTGGGCATCTGTCAGCGGGTGGTGAGCAATTGTGCTGTGCATCGCTTGTTTTGTATCTTCTATCATTATTATTATCATTATTATTGTTCTCTTTTTTTCTGTCCTACTAAGTCTTTTTCTCAAACCATGAGTTCTACCTTTTTTTTTTTCTGATTCTGTCCCCCATCCTGCTGCAGGGGGGAGGGTAAATGAATGGCTTCTTTTAGCTACCTGCTGGGTTAAACCACAACATCTACTGATGAGGAAGCATAATTATCCAGGTGGGAGATGCACAAACCCAGCCCCATCCTCATTCCAGGCATTCAGTGTTGAGGGATTTTGTGGCCCCATCTTAGTAGCCCACCTGATTTGGAGCAATACCCCAGATCCTTGTTTAAAGTTCTTGTGGTGGGTTGACCCTGGCTAGATGCCGGGTGCCCACCAAAGCTGCTCTGTCTCTCCCCTCCTCACCTGGACAGGGGAGAGAAAATGTAATGAAAGGCTCGTGGGTCGAGGTAAGGACAGGGAGAGATCACTCACCCATTACTGTCATGGGCAAAACAGACTCAACTTGGGGAAATTAGTTTAATTTATTGCCAATCAAATCAGAGTAGGATAATGAGAAATAAGAACAAATCTTAAAACAGCTTCCCCCCACCCCTCACTTCTTCCCAGGCTCAACTTCACTCCCGAATTCTCTCCCTCTTCTCCCTGAGCGGCGCAGGGGGACGGGGAATGGGGGTTGTGGTCAGTTCATCACACGTTGTCTCTGCCGCTCCTTCCTCTTCAGGGGCAGGACTCCTCACGCTCTGCCCCTGCTCCAGCGTGGGGTCCCTCCCACGGGAGACCGTCCTCCATGAACTTCTCCAACTTCTCCACGGGCTGCAGTTCTTCACAAACTGCTCCAGCCTGGGTCCCTTCTGTGGGGTGCCGTCCTTCAGGAACAGGCTGCTCCAGCCCAGGTCCCCCATGGACCTGCTCAAGCTGGGGCTCCTCTCCCCCCGGGGCCACAGGTCCTGCCAGGAGCCTGCTCCAGCGTGGGCTTCCCATGGGGTCATGGCCTCCTTCGGGCATCCCCCTGCTCCGGCGTGGGGCCCTCCCTGGGTGCAGGTGGAGATCTGCTCCCCCATGGAGCTCCATGGCTGCAGGGGCACAGCCGGCCTCCCCGTGGGCTTCCCCAGGGGCTGCCCGGGAACCTCTGCTCCGGCGCCTGGAGCCCTCCTGCCCCTCCTGCTGCTCTGACCTGGGGGTCTGCAGGGCTGTTTCTCTCACATATTCTGTCTCCTCTTGTCCGCTGCAGTTGCACAGCAGGTTTTTTTCCCCCCTTTTTAACTATGTTATCTGAGAGGCGCTGCCACCGTCGCTGATGGGCTCGGCCTTGGCCCGTGGCGAGTCTGTCGGAGCCGGCTGGCGTTGGCTCTATCGGACACAGGGGAAGCTTCTGGCACCTTCTCACAGAAACCATCCCTGCAACCCACAACCCCCACGCAAACCCAATACAGTTCTGTACATGTATAATTATTTATTAATTTAGTTCCTCTATAGCATATATATGCAAGGATGTATATATATTTATGTATGCATAATGCATATGTAAATAGATGAAGTATTGGTTTTTACATTCACTATCAATATAAATATATATAGATATAAACTTTTCTCAATTTTCAGCTGCTTTTTGCCCAAAACTTCACCAGCTGTTACCTGCTTCCCTTAGTTGGCATGGGCTGCTGGACTTTCCCCTGGGGAACCTGTTTTTCCACTTCTGATGGCTGCTGTTGTCTTAACTGCCCGAGGGAAGTGCACATCCCTGGCAAGAAGTTCAAAGTTGGATTCAAGTCCTGGATATGTGGGGATCACTGGTGTTATCACTGAGAACACTTAATGGGGAAATCAGCGCGTTCTAGAAAGTTAAACAGCCTGGACAACAAACTGTCCAGCTGACAGTTCTTGGGTTGGTTCATGTTTCTACAAGCAGAAAGAAGAAGTCAGCTTTTGACAAAGAGACTGATGGCGCTTAAGATGTGGTTTGGTCAGATGTAGGTCTACGAAGGTTGGCATTTCACCTTTATCTCAGATCACATCTTCCGAGACCTCCTGGCTTGGAACAGCAACTCATGAGACTCTCCAGAACAGCTCTGACTCTCATGTAGTTGAGATCCAGAATGGTACTCACTTTATTCCTTCCAGACTCATTCATTGTATGCGATATTGACTGTCTCTTCAAATAGCTTCTGTTTGTGTCATAGGGTTTACCAGTTTCCTTTGTATGATTAAGTGACTTGGCTGTTATTTGACAGAATTTATAACTTCAGCATTGCTTTATACTGAAAGTCCTTCAGAAGAGAAATCAGAGGACTCAACTGATGAGCTCTTCCTCACCTTCCCTGGGGGTCAAGAAGGCTTTCCTCTCTTTTGTTAACTATTCCTGGAGGAACCGCTAACTCCATAAGCGAAAACACAAGGCAAAGATCATCGGCTCCTTATACACTGACCTGTCCTTTACAAACAGGACAGAGTAAAAGAAGGAGCTTTTTTCAGTGGGTTCTGCTTCCACAGTGTTCTTCAAGACACAAGAGCAGACTGAGAGTCTCTCACTCATTTTTACAATTAGGGAGCTGTGTTATCCCACTACTCCTCCACCCACTACTCCTCCACCCTAATGTGGCCAGAGGAATTTTATGTGGACTTAGGTCGACTTGTTCTTTGTATAGACCAAGCCTCTTCAATCCATCATTAATTTAAAAGTCTTCCTTTGATTAATTAGGATACTTTATGTCCCTTTAAAGAAGTCCACTGAATCAACTTGGTAAATATCTTCTACTGCTAGCCAGCAGTTGTCCCCTGTGCCTTTGATGTCCACAGGTAGTACCAGTCTTTCTGCCCTAGAACTGGTTGGTCTCTATAGTGCCTGTTAGGTGGTTTCTTGATTTTTCAGTTAGAGGAGTATGCCTTCCCAGAAATTTCTTTCATGGCCATAGTCATCCAGTAGGTAAGACAATATATGACTGTAGTGATTCTTCCATGGCCTAAGGCAGTTTTTTTCTCCAGTACTCCTAAGCTTTTGGTATAGTTCCCTAACAGACTGCTTTTCAGTGCCAAGACCTCTTCGTGCTGAGCTTGCCTCCCGTCAGCAGTAGGCAATGGTTCTCTGGATTACAGTTTACCTGCTTACCCTGGTTGGTGATACCCTGATAAACAACAGTGAAGATTTCAGTGGGGACATGCAGCAAGTGTGCTGATGTATGATAATGATTTATTGGACAGGACTTTTTGATCAGCATGTTTGAAATGCCCCTGACAGTCATTGTGTCAACAAAGTGGAGGGTTTTCCACTGGGGTTTGCTGAATGTTTTTGAAGCTCCACAAAGTTTCTACCCACCAGGGGCTTGCTCCTCATTGCCTTGTAAGCTTGTCTTTATATCTTTAGTAGGACACTTTCCAAATCTTGTTCTATTCTTCATTTCTCAGTGAAATCAGCCTTGCAGTTATTTCAGTCAGGAGAGTAAAAGATGGTAACCTTTATAAACAAGCTCCTGTATGCTACCTCTTTTAGAGTTTACCCTTTATACTCATCCTAAATATCCTCCTCAGTAGTGTCAGAATTCTCTCTTAGTTGGGAAGTATCTCTTAGACTTCTATCAGCTGTTCCTAAGCTATATGCTTCCAGGACTGAGCTGTCTGGCATATCTTTGATATTGTATCTCTTGCACCAAGAAAAAAATTATCTGGCTAACTGTGCTTGGATATAATTATGCTGACAGTATGAGTGACATTCAACCACACATCTCAAAGAAAAAGAGTTACAGATAAGCTACCTTT
Source organism: Phaethon lepturus (assembly GCF_000687285.1). NCBI lineage: Eukaryota > Metazoa > Chordata > Aves > Phaethontiformes > Phaethontidae > Phaethon > Phaethon lepturus. The sequence goes on from NW_010509756.1 coordinate 8,504, forward strand.
CCTATGTTACTTCTCTATTCAATTATCCATTTCTTTATGTTCTGCTTTCTCTTTACATTTTTGCTTTCTAGACTTGTGTTTTTCTTCAGCATTTGCTTTATCATCTAGTATACAACATTTCCAGTCCTTAAAAAGACACAGTGCTTCAATTTTGAAATAGCTGCAAATGTTAAGTTTTCTGAATTTTTTCTTGCCTTGGTTTGCAGTTCACATTCACCACAGAACAACTGTGAGCATTTTTTGTTTGTATTGAACACAATTAGATTTTAATTTCAAAAGTCTTGCTGTAACTTCAAATATAGTATTACTCGTGTGTTGTGTCCAACTGTAAATAGTATGCAGTCTTTTCATATTCAAACTGATAATCCAGTCTTTGCACGTAGCAGTCTCTTGCAAAATTTCTGCTATGATTTATTCTTTCTAGCTCTTTGCTTCTCTTCAGCTCTCATCTGCAGACTTTTGCAGAATTGTTTTACTTCTTACAAACATAACAGATTTGCCCAAAGGCCTATATTTTATTTCAAACCTTTGTGCAATCTTTTATGTGACTTCTTGCAAATCCACTCTGATTGTATTTTGTGGACTTCTCTAAAGAGTCTTCAGTTTCATTTTGCAATTGCATCTCTTTATGGATTTACAGTTCAGTACATATAAAGCATCACACATCTCCTTTTTGATTTCTTATAGGAAACGGATACCTCTTCAACTTTTCCTTCCTGTAATTGAAGAATACACTTAATTTCTTTAGTGCTGTGTAACAACTGTCTTCTTGTTTCTCACCTGCATGTAGGCTATTTGTCTAATCTGGCACACCTGATCAGCAGTATTTTTCAGGCCACTTTTTCATCTTCTAGGGAAGAGAAAAAATTCTTGCTCTGCTTTGCTTCAGTTTTCTAGTGTATTTCTGAAAATTTAAGGGACATAGTGTAGGTGTTACTGGTTTCTCTAAGATATCCTTTACTTTCTATCTTTTCTTCTGCTTCTGTATCTGTTCTGTGGCTGGTACTACATTGTCTTCTGAGGTGGCAATGAAACAGAACTCCAAATCAGGATTTAGAAGTATAATAAATCATTTTTGTAACTAAAGAGAAACTTCCACTGGGGAAAGATCTGCCTGTCCTACTCCATCAGGTGGATAGCACTGCCTGAGTGCAGCAAGAACTACTTCAAACCAGAGTGCTTCTTAAAGTGCCTTTTACCATGAGTGTTATTTAATGTTCATAGGTGTTATGTACTTAAAACTGTCTCTGAAGTTAAATGAGGAAGGAATGAAATGGTGTATTTACGCACCAAATTTAAAAGACCAGGGTTAAAATTGGCTTGTAATGCCTCACTATTTAGAAGTTCTTACATTCAGTTAAGTTATTGAATGTTGTTTTTTATGGAGATATTCCAGAAAACTGCTTTCAGTACTGGAATGACTGATCTCCTTCTAACTGAGTGAAACTTGGCAAGCCTCAGACCTACAAGAAACACAAAGAGTACAGGTACAATACTTCGCTATAAAAAAGATTTAATTGAATACTGTATTTCTAAAATCTTTGTAGCTGAGAAACCACCATTTTGTTTCACTTATTGTTCAGGAAAAAGGCAAAATGTAACCAGAAAACAATAAGATCCAATTTGCTCATTCCTCAGCTGCAAAATCTGTTTTCCAAAATAAAACTTTATGCTGCTTCTCCCTCCTTCTAACAAATGTTTTGGTGACTTGCTGGCGAAAATGAAAACAGGAAGAAAGACAATAGTTTGTGAAGAGTTTTTTCACTTGGGAAATATTACTTTATAGTAACTGTAGTGTAATCTGTCATAACTCCAAATATAACAGAGAAGAACAAAAAGAAAGCAACAATGGTAAGTGCCTCCCTGGGTATTTCATGGTAATTACAGCTCTCTGGCTGAGAGTGCTGATGGCTAAAGGCAATTTAGAAATTTAAACTGACCAGTTTGATTTCTTGCCTTTTAGGTCGAGATCACTCTATTAACAGGCATGTAGATTGATGGTGTATCCAAGATTTTCTGGAGTAAGATGCAGTTTCAGGAGACAGCCTTCAAAAATGTGGGCAAGAGAGTGACAGAAACAACCATACGAAAACCAAGGTGTATTTAAATGATAGCCAGAAGGGTATCATGACCGCCATTTACAGTTTGCCTTGACTGCCATTGCTATTTTGTACAGTTCTTAATACGGAGGAGATGGTGTGTCTAGTTGTCCTGTACATACTATTGCAAAAAGTTCTCTGAATATTCTTTTCCATGAGGCAAATACACTCTTTAATGTAAATTAACAGATTATTATCTTCAGCAGTGAGCCATGGGGTGAAATTTTAGAAAGCTGACTACAACAGTATTTAAAATTTTCTACAAAGACACACAGAAATTCCAGCTCAGGAGGGACCAATTGCTACACCCACGCCTCTTTCAGATCAGTTTTGTTTTCAATATTCCTGTACTCTAAAAAGACCATAAAGGTGACGGGATTTTGGTGCAACACCGCCGTTATGGAAATGCCACCATTTTGGTAAATTTTAGTCCTGTGCCCAGTGGGAACAGGAAAAGCAGTGTGGAGAGTGGAGGGGCTGCTGCTGGGCCTGAACACGGGGCGCAGCTGTGGCAAGTTAGCTGGCTTTTAATTGCAGAAAGGCCTAGGTTACATTTTTTAATACTCCCGGGAAACCAGACAACGCTAACGGTCACATCGTCCCCAAGGGATAAATAAAAATAATTCAAAATCAAAACAGAGACCAAAAAACCACAGTTAAACTTCTAAGCAGAAAACCTCGCCCTTTTTTAGTTCTTGTGTTTGAATGTACTGCATTCTTCAACATAAAGCTTCAGCAAAATACTAGGGCAGGATTGTTCCTGTACCTGCCACGAGCTACGGCG
>NW_010509756.1:11424-20177 GCF_000687285.1 Phaethon lepturus
CGGAGGGCAGGTGGCCACAGACACATCTCCTGCTCCACTGACCTGCTTTGGCTTGTTTTTCATGGCCAGAGTACTTGATCCATTCTCAGCTGGGCCTGCTGACAGAACAGGGTGGTTTTGCCCCCGAATCCAGTCATTTAAAAGGAGAAGCTACTTTGTTAAAGGAAAGTTGTATGGCAGCATAGGACTTTTGGCTAGAACTTGTCCCTTACGGGTAGCCTTTGGAAGGTTGCCAAATGCTCGCTCCCAAGCTGCGTGGCCTAAATCAGTTTTTTTCCCCCAGAAAATCCAGCAGGCGAGGCTGTTGGCACCTATCAGGAGAGAGCAAGAGAGGCCCCAGCTCCGGGTGCTGCCCTGCATGTGGATGTGCCAACAGAGGACCGGTATGCCCAGGTGCCTTCTCCACAGCCGCGGCTGAGGCTGGCGCGGGTGCCGGGCTGAGCGGGCAGCTGGGGGAACAGGGAGGGGCTCGGCAGAGGGGGAGCGGGAGGGAGAGGAGGCCGTGCAAAGCAGCAGGGGAAGGTGCCAGGAAGGGGGAGCACGGCTGCAGAGAGCTGCTGGTGGTCTCTGAAGCTGGAGGGCAGGCGGGATGGCGGTTCCTGGGCTACCAGGAGCTCCCCGCAGGCAGACCTCACACTGCACAGGGCCGGCGTCGTGCCTTCCCTCAGCTGGGACTGACAGACAGCCCTTGTAACACAGGGCGTTCGGGATGAAAGTTGTGCGTCTGATAGGATCATCACATAGGACACAAGCTCTCCTGCATGTTGATAGCAATTAGCCTCGCAACTGCAGCTCGTTCGGACGTGCTCCATTTGTCTGCTTCACCTGCCACGTGTATGATTTGCTGTGCGTGCACGGAGGTGTGCACGTGCCGTACGTTTAACTGAGACCGTCCTGGCTATATACGTACCATCTCTAGCCCTGCGTTTGGTAGGACCGCCATCGCTGACGGCTTGTGGCAGATAAATTACCTGTCACTGACATGGGAGTTGTGGGAGGGCGGCCTGTACCCAGCAGGAGGTACTGCAGAGGGAATTCCTTCTGCCCTTCCCTCTAACACCCTGCAAGAATAAATCACCTACTCGGCTCTAAATGGTGCTTAAGTGATATAATGGAGTCCTTCCCTGGCCTGTAGACAGAGATAACGGCACTTTGATCTAGCACGGATTAAAACTCTTTTAGCCTGATGTTTGTTTACTATTTCAAAATAAATATTTTACAACAAAAAGAAAGTTGAAAAATACAATCTTACTATAAAAGCAAATCTGGGATAAATGGAATAAGGAGAAGACGGCTGTTCTTTAACATTAATATTTGTATCCAAGGATATCCTAAGGGCATGCAAGGGAATTTGACATCAAATTCTTTAATATTTGCAGGATATAAGAGAGTTCTAGAGCTTGCATTATGGGTCAAAAAAGAAGAGAAGATTTGTTTGGCCTCTGCAATGCAAGTGAAACAAATTAGTGGATCTATAATTTAACTATCACATCCATTAGCACAGCTATTAAAGGTGGTTGCTTTTCCCAGTTTTCACAGGCAATTTTGATTTTGGGAGGATTGCCATGCTATTGGCAAGCTATTAACTATAGTTTTTTTCTCTGGTAACTTTCTGATACTCTGTGCTGAAAATATGACTCATTAGTATGACTCACATAAAGTGGATCCAGATAATGCCACTGTGCAAGTTCCTACTCCGTGCTCCACAAGTTGCCTTCTCAGCCTGCCGGTGACCGAGAATATGTATCAGGAGCATCCACTAAGTAAGTGATTTCTCCCCGTACATGCCACATGGAGGAGAACTCAATATTCGTACCTCACACTTGATAGAATTCATTAAATATATTTTGCTAAATAACACTCTGTATTACATATTCCTTGTCTAATATTTGCCCACAGAAGAAGTATTTGTTATGTGAACTGAACGCCTGGTTAAGAAGAACCAAATGAGTACAACATATTTAATATTTATTTGGTAGTACAACACAGTAGACACAGTGGAGGTGAGAGAGAATGCAAATACAGCAGGAAGAAAAAATGTTTAAAGGGCATAGATAGAACATGAAATATTTCTACATGGCTACAGTGATTCTGAGAAAAGTAAGCAGCAAGACAAGCTCAGATATGTCTGTTTTAGAATTTAAAAGTTAAATATTTTAAGTAACAAATAATATTTAAGGACTGTAAATGACAATTCCCAGCAGACATGCTTTGTCTAAAAATATACTGCTTCAGGAGAACTCCAGAGGTGATCCACTTCTCTGAGATCTGGACCAGTTGGGTTCTTTGTGTTTAGGACAACCTTTATCTTCACTGACAGGTTCTTAGTATGAGAAATCTTTATTTTTACTTTTCTATTGTTCTAGTCTGTCATACAGTGCGTGAAATTCATACCACAGCAAAATCTAGTAACAACAACAAAACCCCGCACATGGTTGAGAGCTGTTAAAGTTCTGTTGAAGACTACTTACTGGAAAAGTTAGCTATGGAGAAATTGTACCAGCTAATGGGATTTTTTGAGAAATTATATCGCAGAATTTTGGCAAAGAAAGTGCTTTGGGCAATAATTCGTTTTTCTGAAAAAAAATGTTTTGCACTTGTAATGAAAGTAACATGCCCTTCTTTATTTTCTGAATATATTCCTTGAGAGCAAAAGGAAGTCACAACTGTACAGGTAGAAGAAGGATTTTGGCCATTTATGTTACAATATGAAGAAAACTGAAATATAATCTATCAGCAGCAAGATGCTGTGATATGTTTAACACTGAATTTTTAATTTTATAAAAGCAAGTGACTGCAAGAAGTAAATATATCTCTACTTGCCATCATGTGAATGTAAGAAAACCTCTATCAGACATTATAATGCTTATTTTAGCAGGTATGTTTGCATATGTAGCTATGGGTAGGACTGGTTTCTAGCTATGTACCTTTTCTGCTGTGTGTGTAATTGTGACTATCCAATCCAGACTGGTCTTCCTAGAAATTTCTTTTTTGTATCTGCATAGACTGGAATTCCTCTGGCATCAATGGATTTTTTTTTCCCCAATCACAATTAAGTGCACTGGTATATTTAATATGGAAATTGAAGTTTTTACAGGATCTTTCTAAGAAAGACACGTGTACACATACATCATTTTGATGGTCTTCGTATGTTTAGTTAGTTTTGCACTGCCTAACAACAGTCTGCCAGCTTAGTTAATGCAGGCCTGAAATGTGACAACTCTACCACTTGAAATTTCAACTTTATTTTATGAAGCAAACATTTGAACATCCTGTGCAAATTTTAAAGTATTATCCTCAATTTTGAACTGGACAGCAATTACCACAAACAAATTCTATGGTACAGAAACACCAGTCTTGAGTAAATGTTGTACTTTATGCTCATCTCTCATAGCTTTCAATTCACTCTCTGAATAGACTTTTTTTTTTTTATCACTTTTATTGAAGTGATATCTCAAAACTCAAATGCTGTCCATGATTAATCCTTACATAGATTTGCTGTAACAAGATCTTCCCTCGTACTGTTGGCACGTTGTGCTTCTGATTGCACAATATCTCTGTGCATGGTCACAGTTACGTGTACTAATTTATTTTATGGTGATATATTTTTGGCTTTGGTTTGACTGACTGTTTTTCTCTTCTCCTACATTATATGGTGCTAGTATCTTCCTGTCTTAGGAGGGTATCTTAGCAAATGTCACAAACATACATAACTACCATTTTAATAAATGGGACATGAGTGTTATGTACTGACAAATGGAATTGTATCATCTGAGACTCTCTCTTCATAACAATAAGCAAATTCTCTGATGATATTTAAGCTCATTCTTTTCATTTGCCAAATCAATTTTTTTTTTTAAATTATTATTCCTAACATCATGTGGTAAAGCAAAGAATACAAAGAGGGACCAAGGAGGAACAAAACGGTACAAGAAAGAATTGTGCAGAGAATTAAAATCAACTGAAATAGAATATAAGTGTTAGGATACTGGTTGCAGGTATCGCTGTAATTACTGTTGTTACTTTATTTAGTGCCTAGATGGTTCTCGTTTTTCCTGTACAAGATACAGCATAGTGTGGGACCTGACAAAGACATGGTAAAACCACGTGCACAAAGAGGACTGAAGCAGTTCTCACATAGCAGCCATCTTGTGGCACCTCTTCATGGTCCTCCAGTTTGCTCTCCCAGCTATTGTCTTAACATTAGAGCAGTCAAAGTTGGAAAAAATGGTAAAGATGTCCCTCTGGTGTATTTTTAGGTCTGCACACTTTTTTTTCTTTCAATCACATCTGCAAGTACTGTGAAGTAGAAAAGGACCTTGGAAGGGTCATGCATCTATGAAACAGATACAAAATGTTCTCTCCGGAGAAATAGTTCTTTGCCCCCTGGTGGTGAATTAATTTTGAAAAATATTACAAAACACTTTTAAGAAAATTTACTTGCAATTAAAAAGAGATACTAATTGCTTCGGTGAACACAAGTAAAAGCAAACTGCTAAACAATACTTAATGTGTCAAATACAATTAAGGAAAATCCTGTTATGAACAAGCTTCATCAATCTGTGATAGTCACTGCAGAATAGAACAAGAGGAATCAACATCACCATTTGACAACTGTATGAGACCTTCAACATCTCAAAATCACGTTTCTTATTTTGCTTTTTTGGGGGGAGGTTAACACAAATGTCTTGACAACATTGTGTAGTCTTGAGAATTCCCGATTTCCAGTGCTGTTACATTATGGACTATGGGAATTATGTTCATCTGCACAACATCTTTAGATATGCCGCTGTCTAGAAATCAGTAACATCATCCATATAGTGAGAGCTCTCATTCTAGGAAACTAGAATAACATTCCCTGGATGAAAATTTTAAGAGCTGTACATATATCTGAAAGTTGCCTAGTGGTTTTCAGCTTGCGTATGCTGAGCATCTCCGTATGTGAATAGAGTACCAGGATGTCGTTCTTGGAATAGTAATAACAAAACTGACATTGAAAGTCATCCACTTGCAGTTTAAGCCACATTTAAGATCATTTTGAAAGGTGTCAAGAATACATTGTTTAAAAAGATGGCATAAGCCTTCTAATCACTGATTTTGTTTTGTCTATTAATTCTTGTACCTCCTAAACTTCTGCCTAAGACAGTGCTTCCCCATGTTGATGTTCATCTTTAGGAAAAGACGTATTAAAATATAATGACAGACTATTGTCATGTCATGCAGCAAAACATTATGCATTTATGCTGGAAAAAGGCCATTTATAACAATCAAGGCTTTCATATGTTGGCTTTATACTATCAGGATATGGCTGATATTCTGAAAATGAACTATCTTTTCCTACCCACAGTCTGTGAGTCATCTTGTATGATGTCAGTGTGGCTTCAGGTAGTTTTTTGGTTTGGAAAACGGCATCACAGGATATGGCATGCTCAGTAGGCAGGGATTGTTTGGGTTTTGGCACTAATGATGTAACATGAGGAAAAAGAAAAAAAAAAGAGTAACATAGCTAAAAGAGAGAACTGAGCTGCCCAGACCAGGCACAAATTAGCTATTTCCTAAATAATATTCTTTCATGTCTGATGGACTGTAATAGCTTTCTGGTTTTAGCTCTGTTGCTTTTGCTTCTCTTTCCATTCCCACACTTCTTGCTCATTACTTTGACTTATGTCTGGCCTAAGGTAACAGCTGGTCTACACAAATGGCGTATTCCTTACAAATCTTTCAGTGGGTAGGGTTGCTAGAAACTGATGCTGTCCCCCCTTCTTTTCCCACTGCCACACTGGATGTTACCTTCCCTCGGTCTCCACTCCATTCATCTGTTTGTGTGACTACGCTCTAAACTGCAGCTGCAAAATGATCGGGCTTTAAAGAAAAATCCCTTAAAAAGGCAATAACCAGATCAGTTGCCTATTGGGATGGAGCAAGGACCCCTCGGAGGAAGGTTACTGCCATCTCGCTCGCCGCTTTTGCAGGAGAACCCTCTCATCCAGTGCAAGTCCTCAAACGTTCCTGCCAGCTGCGAAACAGAATTCCTCCCTCCGTTCTGCTTAGCCTCGTGGCTCGGGGAACAGCTTGCTTTCAGCTCTCCGGGTCTAGTTATACAAAGGTTTTTTTTCCAATGGCAAAGCCAGTTTAAGCCAGGCAGTTTCCTGCCTGCTCTGCCCTCTTGTTCGTGCTCCTTCATCACAGTTCACTGTCCTCTTGATTGTGCCGATGCAGCTGTTTGTGGGTTGTGTTGTAAATTGGATCACTGAAATAAACCCGAGGTTTTGTGCGCATAAGCGTATATATGTGTGTGCGCAAACAGCTTTTTTTTTAAAGGAAAAAAAAAAACCCCGACCTGGATCATTTCAGTCATTTGATTTATAATGTGGCCCACAAAGAGTTGAATTAGCACAGTTGAGGAGGCAGCGAACAGTGGCGCAGAGGTGGGAACAAGCGCCTGGGCTGGGGGGAGGGCGCAGGGAACTCTTAAGCCAGCTTTGTTAACGGAGAAAACCACTGTTACGGCACAAAACCATGTAGAGCACCTCAGCAGCCGGAGTAGAAAACCGGAATAGACTGCAGAGCAGTCAGGCTCTGGGATTGCTGGAGATAAGGCTTTATCTTTAGGAAGAAATGGGGTGGTCCCTTAATAAGGTCTTTCCCCGAGATGTCTTCTGTTTGTTGGAGACATCGAAATCGCAGGCAGTTTAGCTATTCGGAATATGATCGTGTGAATCCGACTGGGTTTATGAAGCATGTTGGTCTTTCAGTGCTGTTAAAAATGCTAATAATAACTGGTTCATGCCGTGGCAGGCCTTGGGTGCTACCATCAATTAGCGTCAGAACGGATATTTATTTAAACAAATTATTTCTGTATATGCTTCTTTCCCTGCCGGTTTGCCAAGGAGAGCTTCGTGACCGAGCGTACCTGATTCAGTGACACCTGCCTGCCTGTGCAGGCAAACTGGGGGCAGAGAAAGGAAATGCCATCCTCGCCTTCGTAGCTCTCCGCATTCTTAAGGCAAAGGAGCTGCCCAGCTGCAGAGATTACATACAGCATTAATTTCTCTCATCCTCTAGCCATTTAAATGTCATGTCTGAGTCATAGAAGATAAATACTAATGCCTCCCAACACGAGCAGTTTTAGACTGTAATGAAAAAGCCGAGAGTAGTCCTCTACCTTCTCCTCTACGTTTGTGTTGGAGTTCGCAGTACTAAGGTTTAAATCGTCGTCGCTGGTCACCCAACTCACCAGTCCTTGCATGTGTCGCTGGAAATCTCTCACGTATATCGTTGCAGGCTGATAGTGAAGGCAAGTGTTGCTGAATTTTATTATGTTTGTTTTGTATTTTAGGGCTTTCTCTAAAACCAGGAGAGAGAACTGACTTTTAATTTAACTGATTTATTTTATATTGTGGAAGCCTAGTGTGACTTGGCTTAACTGAAGTGTTGGAGAAGGGGGAAGGACTCTAATGACTCACCAAGAAAAAATAACTTCTCCTGACTTTGAAGGGGAAAACAGAAGAATGAGAAGACAATAATGTGTCACTATTATGGTGGTGCTTATAGAATTTTAACAGCATTTTCTTCCCAAAATTTCAGTATTTGTTCTTGGGGCACAGGATGACTTTAACGGAAACATTTAAACTAATCTTATAGTCTAGGATTTAAAAAAAATAAATTTTAGGAATGTTACATGTGGTATCAGGTCTTCTCTTCTAATGGTTTAAGAAGCAGAATAAAAATGAGTATTGAAATTTCCCACATTGTCAAAACCGATTGGAATAATTTAAGTATGCTGACTTAAATGTAAGATATCTCTTTAATATGTATTTTAAATAATCATAATCCCATTATCGTCACTGCATTTGTTTTCCTATTATTCTTTCTAAATTCACATTCCTCTTGACTGAAAGAAACCATAATTTACCTGAAGAATTCTGAGATGTTTATTTCAAAACAGCTGTCTTCTGCTGCTGTTCTCAAAAGGCTTGAAGCCACAAGCTACCTGCAGTTGGCGGTCCGTGTTAGGGCAGTTTTTCCTACTCTCAGTGAAACTGAATAGATCAGCTGCTTTTATCGTTTTTTTTGAAGGTTGTTTTAACAGTTTCAGCAAGAGCAGCTAGAGCTGCATTTTTAAAGGGATCATTCTTCGTAACAACTTCTGAATGATGAAAAATAAGATCAAAATAACAAATGCTTCTCTTTGAGGTTGACCATTGCACTAGATCAGCTTAAATAAGGAGGCTTAGAAGCTAATGAGGCAAGATGAAGTAGATACGGAAAATACAGAATGAGTCAGAAAAGAGGGAGAGTTTGGGAAAGCATCTATTAAGGGGAATGCAGTATTGTTAATCTCATGTATTAAATAATCTTTATCCCGGTTGAAAAATAATACTACCTTACTGAACTCTTCATTTGCCTCTGGTTTCTGAGAGTACTTTGCATCTTTAAACTTTGTTCTACAACCTTATAAATAGGTGAGTTTTTGAATCCAAAGCTGGTATTTTTGTGCAGTAAATCTTGGCAACAAAGGCAAAGGGAATTTATGCTATGAATACCGGTGTGCAAAAGAGAACAGAGTAAGAAAATAGGGATGAGGGAAGAAATTGGTCTATACCAGGTTCAGTTACTCCAGCAAAACAAAGCAGCTGCTAAGCTAAGTAGCCCATGACTTTCTCTTTACTTTGTCATTCTCTAGAAAAGGATTATTTTTTTTTGTCTCTGTGATGAAGTGGGAGAAGCATTTTTTAAGATGATCAGCAGGA
>NW_010509756.1:20208-21061 GCF_000687285.1 Phaethon lepturus
AAGGGTGAATTAAAAAGAGCCTACATCAGACACTGTTGGTTAAATTATAATTTCCTCGCAAATGGGTTTAGGTGTCTTTTCAGAAAACAGAGCCAGAGGCAGAATCATGATCCTAACAGCCCCGTGGGCATGCATACGGGATATGGAAACATGAGTTTAAATATCAATCTAATTAATATTTAAGTAGTTTATACAAAAGGGAACAGTTTTAATAGAATACCTAAGACCACTCTATACTTTATGAGTTGGAAAATTGGTGATGGTTATGTTTGTTCAAGTCCTTATTAGGAATTAAGCAGAGTGTATTTTAAAGCCACATCTTGCTATTCCCATAAGATATCCAAGGCAGGGCTCTACCGTACAGTAATTTTATAAATGGTGCCTAGCAGCTCTTAGGTGAATTCAGGTGCATAAAAAAGTGGCATTTGTTTTTTTTTTTTTTTAATTGGAAAAACTATTTTCTGAACATGATTCAGTTTGTGGGTATTTTTGGGATGAGTGAAACGGTCTTTATTCTTAAAGAGAAGATTCATATAGTGAGTTATTAACCAGGTCTGGCTTCAAGAGAGATGAAACAGATGGGGTGCGCCAAGGACTCTGCCCATGCCAGAGAAACGCGATTTAATGTTGCTAATTTGTATTAAGCCATTAAGTCTCCACCGAATTTCTCATCTAGCATTCTTGCTTAACCCCAATTTAAGCAAGGAAAGAATGAAAAGCGCAGGGAAAACGGCTTCAGAATCGAGTTCAGACTGGTGATACGCCGGAGTGGTTTTAGAGTAGGGCAGGTTACAGTAACCAAACCCATAATAAACTCAAGGCATTTCTGAGAAGTCCAGCGCGGCCCCGAGGC
>NW_010509757.1:0-14434 GCF_000687285.1 Phaethon lepturus
TTTCTGTGATTCTGTGATTCTGTGAAAATCAAGTCAGAGTGTGAGTGGAGGGAAGACCACCACCTGACTGGTTTCTAATTGCTCTGGCTTGTTTTCACGTCCTCTTACTGGCTGCTGGTGACGCTGCATCTGCTGGTTTATGTATATCAGCCATGTGTCATGGTTTAGCCCCAGCTGGCAACTAAGCACCACGCAGCCACTTGCTCACTCCTCCCTTCCCCAGTGGGACAGGGGAGAGAATCGGGGAAAAAAATCATGGGTTGAGATAAAAACAGGACAGCAAGAGAGAAGGAAACAACAGTGATAACAATAATAATAATACCAACAAAAGAATGTGCAAGAACGAACGATGCCCAATACAGCAATTGCTCACGACCCTGTGATCGATAGCCCATCCCCGAGCAGTGATTCCCGCCCCCCAGCTAACTTGAGTTTATGTACGAGGTGTGACGATATGTGGTAGGGAATATCCCTTTGGCCAGTCTGGGTCAGCTGTCCCGTGCACCCCCAGCTTTCTTGCTAGCAGGCCAGCACAAGAAGCTGGACTGTCCTTGATTACTTAGCAACAGCTCAAAACATCAGCACATTATCAACATTTTCTCCTCCCAAATCCAAAACATCGCCTCACACTAGCTTCTGTGAAGAAAATCAACTCTGTCCTGGCTAAAACCAGAACACCCTGACATGTGATGGATGGCTTAGAGCTACTGTGCGTACGCACTCGGTTGTTCCTGGAGCTGGTTGCTTTGGCAGGTGGCAGCACGAAGTAGGAGTGCTTGAAAATAACCCACTGCCTTTACTCTGCATGGCAGTACTCACTCGGTGTTTGATGTGCGTTAGTGCTGATTTGCTAAAGATTTCCTGATAGTGCCAGCTACAAGAAAATAGGAAAGGGAAGAAGGAATAATGGTATTCAGAAGAAAACCATACCTAGTTGTCAGCTCTCGAAGAGCATGGGCAGTGCAAGTCAGAGTAATAATCAAAAATAAAGCTGCTGTGGATCTTAAGTTGCTGCTTACATCTGTAAGTTTAAGCTATGTTAGATGCTTTTTTTTTTTTAATACTAAACCTAATCTTGCCAGAGTTAAAATAAAGAATTTTGTTTTAGGGGAGTGAATGATTGTGTATAGGTTTTTTTTGATCTTAAAAACATTCTACAAACATTAAGAACAGCATGAAATTGATGCATTTGTAACACTTGTGAAGTAAGGAGAGATCTTTGCCATAAAAATAATTCATTTTTCTGTGTCAGCTGCTAGAACATGCACAGAAGATTCAGCACATTTTCTGTGTTGAAAACACTGAGTGGAAAACATTACAGCTTTCCATATCTCAAAAACTCCTTTCTGAAAGTTAATTAACAACTGATCAACTTCTGGTAACACAAAGCTTAAGGAAACCCTTGGAAGGCATTGTCAGCTGCACTCAACAGTCAAATCAGACTTAAATAAAAAAAAATCAACTCAGAAGTGAAGTCTTTGGATAGTTATGAGGAAAACTACAAAGGCTGCAACCGTATTTCTCACTTGGGGGATGCTTTCTTATGCAAGCATTTAATTTCTAGTAGAAACTGCGATACAAAATCTAACCAAAGTAAAGCACATGTTTTTCATGTGGTCTTGTTTATGCAGAATGAACCACCTCTGGACTCTCATCTAGGCCTAATAGCACCAGCTTACTTGATCATCTGTAGGAATTTAGGGTGAGGCAGCTAGCCAACAGTAATTATTCCACGGTAAAGGTCAATCATTTTTAGCAGTGATGACAAAGAGCATATTTAGACCAGGCATTCATGAGTAACTTCCTGGTTGGGTATTATTATTCTAAACCAAAGGGATTTTAAAAAAAAATCACCTTATTTTTGTCTCGTCTTCAGAAGATGAAAGCTTTCCTCACAGAAAGTTGTTTAGAGATGGCTACTATCAAGTCAAATGCTATTATCTTAAATGACTGGTAAGCAATTCAAAGTCTGCAGTGATCTTGTTTCAGGTTATCCAGTAGCATTAAGATCTTTTCATAACCTTTTATTCATTTGAGAAGTGTTGAGGTAGCTGTAATTTTACTAACATTTAGCAAAAGGAACACTCATGAGCTACAGGACATTAGTTTTGCCATCAGAAAACCTGCTAAACCTGCTTGGCTCTCGCTGAGAGAGATTTTTTACTTCCTGTTTTTCATTCTTTTACTTTTTTTCAGGAAAAAGGTTTAGCAACATGCAAAGATAACAAAGTTACAAATGTGCAGGAGATGAGTTATTCCCAAAACTTTCAGAGACTCCAAGAAAGCAAGGAAGAAGGGAGTAAGCTGGAGCAGCTTATCCTACACAACTTCACCAAACCTGCTAGCAGGACAGATTAAAAGTGGGTTTTCCTGTCCTTTAGAGAAACTGCCTTTTCTTGCCAGCAGTTAACCTGATGTTTGGTGTTGACGGTTCAAAAGCCAAGATTTTTTGTAAGATAGGAGAAGCTTTTGCAGTTGCAAACCAGTCTGAATTTTTTCTTTAAAAAGAAAAAAGGAAAATAACAGAGAAGCATATATTGTATATCTAAGTTATTTCAGAGTCATGCTCTCAAGTGCTAGAAACTACCAGGAATATGGTTGTAAGGCAAGAAGTCTGTCCTCCTTAAACACAGATCAATATACATATTTTTAACATATTTAATAACATATTTTACTTTTTCCAACCTCCACCATCAAAGTGATGCCTAGGAAAATGAATGAGCAAAAATGTAATTATGAATTTACATTCTGAAAAAAACCCATATTTAGGCTCATTTAAAGACATACACACTCAGCTGTTATTCCTGCAACTTACAGCCATCGCTTTTGAGAAATCTAGGACAAAACCCCGTCTTTCCAACATTGCCTCTTCCTCCCCACAAAGACACAACAGGTAATTTTAGCAGTGGGTGGCTCGGGATGGAACATGAGAGCTGGCCACCAGGCAGGCCCACCACACAGGCAAGGTTTTTCTTCCGAAGACTTACCCACTGTCCCAAGGACAGCCCCAAGGACTAGGAGGAGAACTGACCTACAGCATTTTGACGACAAACCTGCCAGCACGGCTTCTGCACCGCCCCAGCTATTTCTCAAGGGAAAACAAGGCGGGAGGAGCGTGGCCATTGCAGGGGTGGAAGCACACGCCGCCGCAGAATGTTCTAGCGCCGGGTGGTGAAGGAGCTTGGTGCCCAGGAAGGGCAGAGGAAGGCCAGGCCCTGAGGCGGGGGGAAGGCGGGAACCTGCGGGCCGGAGGCAGCTGCACGGAGGTTTTGTCAACCTGAGCGAGTCCAGGCTGAGACAAAAGACAAAGCTGGTGGAGGTTTGTTTGTAGCCTTTTACTCAGGGGTTTTCTGGTTGGGATGGTTGTCTTAGTGGGTCTCACGACACCTAGTTCTGAGGTCATGGGGTTGCTTGCTTCAAGGAGGAGGTGCGGAGGGTGGTGCTGCTCCTAAGGAGCACTGTTTTTGTGGGTTCTTCTTCCTACTACTGCACTGCGCTGCCGACCTCTCTCAACACCAGCTACACCACCAATCTTACGCTGCGTTGTTGTTTTCTTTCTCTTCAGATACTGTTGAGGCAGAGTTCACTCAGAGTGTATCACTGAGCCCAAGAAAGAAGTGGAAGAATGAAATCGGAGGATAACATAGGTTGAAGTCCTTGTCAAAGTGGGTGCTAACTTAAACTTTCTGTGTTTTTAATTCAGCTTGGTTGTGATGGTTTTGTGCTGTATCTGTGTTTTGAGTGCACTGTAAGCAGCTGGCTTCAACAGTGAATGCCGCTTTTCTACTGATAGGTCAGGTTTCCCTGTTCTAATTCTAAAATGACTCTATAGTATGGTGGTGTATAAATTAAAAAAAGGCAAGCTCTCGGATTTTCATATGGACCAAAGTAAACAGATGCTAAACATACACTGAATTTCAGTGAGTTCTGTGTACCTTAAACCTTTAATCTTTGAACATTGAAGAAAAACATATTTTTCAAATCATTCTATATACCAGTTCCTCAGGTCTTTTTCTGTTTTGTTTGGATGAGGTTATTGCTCTTAAAGCTACTCTATTCTGGAGAAATTCTCGTTTAGTGTGTAGATACTTCTGTACCTTAGTAAAATCCACAGGATGTAGGAATCTTAATCTTCTTCAGTCTTCTAAATTAGGGAAATCTTCGTCACTACCACCCTTGTTAACTTGTGCATCAAAAAGGAAAGATGGATAAAAATCTGACAGAAAAATAAATTGTCCAGTGTTTTGTGGAAATCGATGGCTCTGCAGAGCCTCTAAAGGAACACAGGGAGAACACTGTATGTGCTGTTTAGTGATAGCTGATTAGCCAGGTGGCCTGCGCAAAGCTTGAGGCATAACCAGCACACGTTCTCTCCTTTCTGGAGTTACAGGGAATGTGGAGAAAATGGGGATTGTTACAGTGGTGATTTAGAAGACAAAGATTGCAAATCCATTTGGATTCAGGCATAGTCAATCTCACTGCTTTTGTAACAACATTTTTTGGCTGTTATTAAACAGTTTGTTTTGAAGGGCTGTCTGAAGCTGGATAGTATGTAAAATGAATAATACAATTTTTCTATATTGCCATCTTAGTTCAAGGAGGACATCGTACACAAGCCCTATGATGTTGAAACTTCTTTGAAACCCTCATGAAGTTGGTAGAGATGTCAGGTCTTCCAGACAAATCAGAGAATGAAGTTGTGACATGAATATAGGCATTTTCCTAAAAAAGAAACCAAAATGCATAATTGTATTAATATATGTCTTACTGTTTCCCCATCTGGAAACAGAATGAAATCTTTGCCAATCTGGAAGCCTTATGATTATCTGGACAGAAATTTAAAACCAATTGATGCTTTTAGAGAAAGAGAATGATAACTCAGGCGTCTTGCTCAGTATTTCAGCTTTCCTCTCAAGTTTGGGATGTTACGGGTTGAAATCATGATGGTGATTTTTGTGTGGCCCAGATAGAGATCCCAAAGAGTAGCATGAAAGGGTAGTCTGATCTCCCTCTGAGCTGAGATCTGAGCTCACTGCCTCCTTAGCACTAGATTAACTTAAATGCCAATCTGTTAAATACACACAAAGGGTATTATAGTTTTGTACTTCTTACAAAAGCAGCATATTTAATATGAATTATGTGGGCCCTTGCAAGCTTCTGTTGTGGCTGCTAATGCTAACTGAAGTGACTTAGGCTGCCTGGCCAAGCTGTTTCCAGCACTGATTCTTTGATCAATAGTACAGCATTTTGTACTGATACATTACCTCCCACACAGACTGTACTGATTTTCCTCAAAAAGGTAATAGCAGTGGCAAATGCTACTAAAAGTAACAAACCTTTCTTGTTAGTTGTTTTGGGCTTTTTTAGCATGTTTTTGTCATGTGGTTTGGGTACAAAATGATGAATAATGGTAAAATGGAGGCAAAATTTTCTGAGCAAGCAATAAAATCTTCATCAGCAAATTAAGTTTTGTTCTTATTGTAGCTATTAAGAACAGCAATAGTTCTGGGAGGAGGTTTCTTCTGATTCATGACAGATCTGCTGTGTGGCTTTTTCTGTGATTTACAGTACCATTTTTTTGTTTTGTTTTTCCCAAAGGAGGGTGTTGATTTTGCTGCCTAATTCTATATTTTGATACTGATTTTCCCTATTATTTCTGAGGTCCAGAACACATTTCCTTCAGTTCTTTAAATACAGATTTGGATACAGAACTGGAAGCATATTTATTTGTTTCATTTTATGATAAATCTATCAGCTTGAAGGTTAGGCTATTTAGAGTAATGAATTGAACATACTATAGCTGTCCTTAGGTTATTTTGTCACTGCTTAACTAATAGTTAGTTTTGGGTTTTGTTTGATTTTAAGTACATTTATCCCTACTTGTTGTGTTAAAGCCTTAAGACTATCAGTGCTTAGTTAACAAATTAAAAAGTTTTACAGGCAGCAGTACTTGCCAGTTTGTGTGCAGTTATAAGCCTGCTTGGGGCTTCCCTTAAGTAAGGACTGTACATGTGTTTTATCATTCAAAAGTTGGCATGATGAAACCCTGTCCCTGCCTGGGCTGTGTTCATACAAGCCTAATGCAAACACAAAGAGAAGGGTTCTATCTGTTTGTTTTACAACATAGGTGCTTTTAAGTCTTAGGTGGTTTTTATTCTGGAAGAATACTAGGGGAAATAAACAACCAACCAAAGGCAAATGAAAATCTATAAGGGTTAGAGTTGGTTTGGTATTTTGTTGGTTTTTTTTTTAATTGCTTTGACATACAAAGCTTAGAGTTATATATTCCTGTTTGGAGAAAAATCATGCTTTTTGTGTATGAGTGATTTTAGATCACCTATTTTTGTCAATCATACAGAGAGCAGAAGGCATTAATGGCTAAAACAAGGTAAAATATTGAGTGGAATTTTTAGTAATCAATTAATTTGAAGCTAGTTTGTTTCTGTACTGTACTGAAATGTATAGTGCCATAACTGTGGCATAACTCTGAGTCAATTCTGAAAGTGGGATTTATTCACGCTGGTGCTCTGGAATGTTTTCATCATAGCTAAATGCTGTGTTTCTAGTTACTATATGACTAAGCAAAGGAACTTCTGGGCATTTCAGAGGTCTTGGTGCAAAAATCCAACTGGTCACGTGAACTCATCCCAGAGTAGAAGTAGCAGCAAGCTTGCTGACTTTGCCAGATGTACTAGACTAGTGGGGCTTTCAGTCAGGCAGTTCCTTAAATGTCTGTGGTATCTGCAGAATAATTCCAGCGGTAAGAACTTAATTACCTTCTGCAAATTTATTTCAGATGCTTCTTTCCACAATTATTAGGTTTTAATATGAGAGAGAGAAACATTTTTTCCCAAAGCCAGCTGTTTCAATCAGATTGAGGGAGCAGATAACAAGATACTGAGTTTGTTAGTGGGAGAGTGTGTACAGGACTTTTGGTATGGGGTTAGACCAGTGGTCCTCATCAGGTAGTGAGGGAACTGGCATCTTGGATGCTGCAGCAGCATTTGACAATTTCAGGAAGTAAAGTTAGCGTTAGTGATTTATAACTAATGGGAGTGCTATCTTGTGCATTGTATCTCTTCTTTCTCTAGTCAATGATAATGACACCATTTCCTACAGCATTCTCTTGGAGAAACTGGCTGCTCATGGCTTGGACGGATGCACTCTGGGTAAAAAACTCACTTGGCTGGATGGCTGGGCCCGAGGAGTTGCGGTGAATGGCATTAAATCCAGTTGGCAGCTGGTTACAAGTGGTGTACCCCAGGGCTCAGTACTGGGGACAGTTCTGTTTAATGTCTTTATCAATGATCTAGATGAGAGAATTGAGGACACCCTCAGTAAGTTTGCAGAAGACACCAAATTAGGCGGGAGTGTTGATCTGCTTAAGGGCAGAAAGGCTCTGCAGAGGGATCTGGACAGGCTGGTTCGATGGGGTGAGGTCAGCTGTATGAAGTTTAATAAAGCCAAGTGCCGGGTCCTGCGCTTGGGTCACAACAACCCCATGCAACGCTACAGGCTTGGGGAGGAGTGGCTGGAGAGCTGCCCAGTGGAAAAGGGGGGGTGCTGGTTGACAGCCAGCTGAACATGAGCCAGCAGCGTGCCCAGGTGGCCAAGAAGGCCAACAGCGTCCTGGCCTGTATCAGAAATAGTGTGGCCAGCAGGAGGAGGGAAGCGATCGTGACCCTGTACTCGGCACTGGTGAGGTCGCACCTCGAATCCTGTGTTCAGTTTTGGGCCCCTCACTACAAGAAAGACATTGAATTGCTGGAGCATGTCCAGAGAAGGGCAACGAAGCTGGTGAGGGGTCAGGAGAACAAGTTTTATGAGGAGCGGCTGAGAGAACTGGGGTTGATTAGCCTGGAGGAGAGGAGGTAGAGTGGAGCCCTTATTGCTCTTTACAACTACCTGCAAGGGGGTTGTGGTGAGGTGGGTGTTTGTCTCTTCTCCCACGTAACAAGTGGTGGGACAAGAGGAAATGGCCTCAACTTGTGCCAGGGGAGTTTTGGATTGGATGCTATGAAACATTTCTTCACTGAAGAGGTTGTCAATCCGTGGAACAGACTGCCCAGGGAAGTGGTTGAGTGACCATCCCTGCAGGTGTTTGAAAGAGGTGTACATGTGGTGCTTAGGGATGAGGTTTAGTGGCAAATTTGGCAGGGCTAGGTTAATGGTTGGACTCAATGATCCTTAAGGTCTTTAAGATCAACCTAAACTGTGATTCTATAATTAGTGTCTTGCTGCTTCTCCTTTGCCTCTTTGGTCTGCTACCTTCTCTAGAAGATTCTGTTTTCTATTCCTTTTGTTATGATAATTATTTTACTATTTGTAAAATAATAATAATATTTCCAGAGTACCTCTGAATTAAAAAAAAAGCTGGATTTGTCTTAAACTGCTGCTGTTATTGTATCTTAAAAGTGAACTTGTAACTGCAGGCCTACCTGAACTTCCCTTAGTTAAGTTGTTTAGAGGCTTTCTGTGCTGTCTCTTGAAGCACTGCATGTTTTGAGCCACAACATGCTGTGAGGTTCCTAAAATCTGTTGTCAATGTTTAAGAGTTCTATGCACATGGTGTTCAGAAATTGCAGATACCATGATGGGCAAAGGAAAAAGACGGAAGGGACTTTTATTGCTAAAGGATGATGTAGATTGCTTGGACAAGAAAGCCAAAGGTTCAGAAAAAAACACAAGTCACTCAGAAATTGTCTTATACTGTGAATGGAACTTGCAAGAAAAGTAATGAGGGAGTGGTTGTTGCATTAGAAAGCCAGAAATAGCTTCACAGAGCATCCCCATCCTTTCTACAGTCAGAACTTTCTACAGTAGTAAAATCATTCATACATGTAGAAATGTAAACAGGTGTTCTGCTTTAAATGTTTTTCTACTAACACCTTTTTTTCGTCTCTTTTTGAGATTCTGCTATAATGCCACAATACTATGCTCTCTGGTATCTTCTGGAGGAAAAAAAATGTTTGGGTAATGCATTTGAAAGTCAGCTCTAAGTTGGAAGTGCACAATGGCAAGGAGCTTAATTCTCAAGCAGGCGACAGAGTCTGGAGGAAACGCCATGCAAATAGTTGTTTCTGTGTTAAAATTAGGATAGTGAAGTATTTTTAAAGTATGATGACATATGGATTGACTTTCAGGGATTTGACACTGTCTACTAAACCTCCACTGTCTCTGATTCTTTAACTTTTAGTTATGGCTAAGTACTGAGTTGTTCACTGCAGAGGATTTCCACAGGCATTCTTGTTGAATTATAGGTGGCATGGCAAGAACTGTCTATACAGAGGATGAATTAGGATGTATTTTTTAAATATTTGTCTCAGTTCAGCAAAATTTTGCTAAAGTTTGATACTCTGGTTTATTTCATGGACACAAATTTAATCCCAGTTGTTAAAAATCAAATATATATTAATTAGGTATTAACCTAGATGTCCTGCAAAGACTGGAATTTGGTTATTGTACTTCCTGAAATCACTGAGTCCTTGGGGAAAATTGAAGGATCTTTATATGCGAGTGTGATTCATGTGTCTTAAAGGATCTTGGGCAAATCCAGAAAGAAAGTACAAGACAGTTGTTTTTAAAGTTATTTAGTAAATTTAATTTCAGATATTCTTTTTCCCAGAAAGGCCAAGATGTACTACATTTACAGTATCAAATAAAAATTTCCAATTCTTTCTTGCCTTTTCTTGCTTTTTTTTTTTTTAAATCAAAACAAAAGAAAGACCAAGATTTCTGAAGGTTTCACTCAAATTCCTCTTCCTGTTTTTACAGGGAGAAGAAAGATGTTTCCTTTTCTTAGGTTTTTAACCTCAGCTTTAAACATCAGTTGCGTGTCTTTCCATTACTGCCTCCTATTTCTTCTTTTTATCCATTTCAGTGTTATTTTCTGATTAATAAATCAGTTGACCACTGATTAATGCCACACACAAATTAGGATCGTTTCCAAGCCTCTGAATCAGCACCTGTTTTACACAAATCTAAATATGCAGGATACGGCTTGGATCTTCCAAGTTAAATGACAGTACGAAGAGATTGAGGAAGTAAGAGACTGAAACCCATGAAGTGTGTCGATACTCATGATAGTCACGTGGCTTGGATCTTGCAGAGCTGAAATCCACGCACTGAACAGAATTTTCACTGCTGCTTCATTATAGCTGTGATTTGTTTGGGGTTTTTTTTACATTTTAATTATGCGTTCTTCATTTTTATATGTATGTGTCAGTGTGCGTGTCTGTCTGGTGATAGAGCCACACCTTAAAAATTCCTGAGAGTTACAGATAGACAATGTGAACTATTACCTTATTTCCCATTGTTCCCTTTGCCTGGGTGTTTTGTTCCGCCCCCCCCCCCCCCCCCCCCCGCTTTTGTATAAGTTGGGCCCAGAACTCAATAGCCACAAGAGAAAGAACTGGAAGAACTCTACCTATTCAGTCACATCTATTAGATTGTAAAATGTGGAAATGGGTAAAGTCATTTAGCTGATTCTCTTCTACCTAGGGATTATAAATAGGAAAAATCTGTTTTAGAAAAATATAATCTTTAAATATGTCCAGATTTCTTTAAGCAGTCATAATTGTTTGGTGTGAACATACATTTACAGTTGCTTGGAAACACAGACCTTATGTTATCCAGATGCAGCTCAGCTGAATAAAACAAGTGCTGTTACCACCAAGGAGTCCAAGTTTCATGTTAGGCAAAATTCCCACTAAGGCTGTCAAAAGCAGTGTACTTCAAGAAAGACCTAGTTGTTTCTGCATTTCACTGGAAAGTTGTGTTCTGTTACTGCCTACCAGAAACTTCGGCAGGGGATTAGAAGTCGAGCAGTGGGCTCTGACTGCCCAGCTACCACTGTGATATTTGGGTAGAAAAACAATTCCATTTGTGATAGAAAGTTTTGTTTCTACTTGAGACAGCAGATCAAATTTGAATAGAAGTAACAGGAAGTTATGTTGTCGGTGAGAAACACGAAAGTAGAAAGGGAGAGTAAAGAGAGGAGCTTTCCGGTGGGGAATTAGCTCAAATGGTAGAGCGCTCGCTTAGCATGCGAGAGGTAGCGGGATCGATGCCCGCATTCTCCATTTTCTGCTAGCAGGTTCAGTTTCTATCACCACTGTGAGCTGTGCTTCATTTTCTCAGTTACTAGTAGGTAACTTTTTTGCCGTTTTGGAAAAGAACGGCTTGTGAACTTCTGTTTTGTCTAAAATTAAGGTAACTGTCTACACAAAAAAGAAATAAATTCCTGTTGATGGATTTGAAAGAATGAAACAAAAGCACTCTGACAGATTCCACTGTTTCTTCTCATTTTTGGCCGTGATACAATTTTAGTGCCCTGTATATACTACCTAATATTGTGGAGCTATTAAAAATTTAGATGCATTTTTCTGTAGCAGTCTTGTGAGGATTAAAACTAAGTAATTTTAAGAAGCACATGCACAATATGAATGATTTGTTAGTGTTGATGAAAGATGAGCATTGTTTTTTAAAGTGCAAATCATTTTCTTATATTGGGTTGAGGAAGCAATTGAGTGAAATTGTGAGAGTGAATGTCAGGTGAAACTCAGGTTAGGAACAAGTGTGTCATGCCCATCCTAGCTACAGCAGGTGCAAGGTAGCTGGAGAGACAGTAATTCTATGGTGAGATGATGATTATATAGACGACTACATACTTTTACACCTTCTTATAGACAATTTAACTTTTCATATAATTAAAAACTAAACAACAACAAGCTGTCATTAAAATTCACTGCACTTGTAAGGGACAGAAGTGAATTTCATTTCCTGTGTTTACAGGATAACACTGTTAATATATGAGGCGTTTGTGAAGACATCGTTGTTCAGAGAGTTCATCACTGTAGTTTGCAAGTTGGGCTTTTTTTGTTCTTGTTTCTTTTTCTGTATGAAATGGTAGGTATTACTACCTATAGATTTTCTTTCCCAAACGCGAACAATTTGTAGAAGAAAACCTGGTGCTATCGTGCGTCTTCAGTTTTCCCCCTCAAAACGCTTGGAGAATGCGGGCATCGATCCCGCTACCTCTCGCATGCTAAGCGAGCGCTCTACCATTTGAGCTAATTCCCCGTCACTGACGTGTGGTGCCGCGGATTTAACTTCTGCTGAATCATAGCTTGGCTGCTTTACTTTGTTGCGTCAGTCCACCTATTTAGTAACACTGAATCATCGCTGTAGTTATGTGGAAAGCCTGGTTAGCATAAAAGTTACAATACTCGACATATGAGAAGCAGTAGCGCTGATGCATTTTCCTCGATGTTACTTTGATAAAACAATACTTACTTTCCTGAAGAAAGATTCTTTTTGTGCTTATGCATGAAGGAAAGAGGACTATTTTTTTGCCTCTCTTACAATGCAGATAACAGACTTGTAAATCTAGAAGGTATACTGTTAGAAGTCACTGAAGGGTAATGAGGTTTTCCTTCGCCCTGTTTTTCAAGTTTTTTTATTTTTTTTTCCAACTTTATTTTCTAATTAGCTGTATGAAATGATAAATATAATGGTTTAAAAGTTCATGTTTGTCATTGTTTGTGGGGAGAAAGTACTCATTTATATCTTCTGAAGTTATATTCTAGGTATGTCTACATTTTTGTATTGGCTTTGATGATTCATTTAAGATAGTACTGCATCTTAAATATATGGGGTTACTAAAAACATTTCAGAAATATAAAAATTCAAGTGTAGTTATACTAACTGACTTTGCAGTAAGAAGCACATTGGCAAAGCTCTATTCGCAGGTTATTAAATGAAGGAATGCTTTCTGGATTTAAAGACCAAAAATGTAGTTTATGGTGAGGGTGGTTGCACTGATACACTATTAAACAACAAAGGCAATGAAAATGATACTATGAAAGACTTCTCACTTGCTGTTTAAATGCAGAAGAGTAAGTTCTGCTAATGAAGTGTGCGAAATACTCCAGCAATACATGTGCTGGTGTTTTTCCCTAATGTATTTAACTCACTGGATGACAGCATCTAGTCAAACGAAAATAAATTATGAAATTAAGCATCAGCTAGTTATGACTTGTCTAAAGCAAGGTAGTTTTTCAAATCTAGCACAATCCAGATTCAGGCCAAGATGTGAAACTAAAACCGCAGTGTCACTGCAAGTATTCTCTTAGAATTAAAATATTCTCCTGCTTTACCTCAATCCTTGCACAACAATAAATAAAGATTTGTTCTTTCCATTTCTTGCAGTATATTGTAGCTGACTTCACTACCTCACTGGAGTAAACTGGAGGGGGAAAACAATTACGCAAAAGGGGTTTCAGTCCTTCTCACAGGCACACGTCTTAGGCTCAGTGACGGCCCACTATGTACAGTTTTCTTTACCTACCTGGTGCAGTCTGAGTCAGTATGAAAATGGCAGATTACCTCTCCCTATTTTTCATCCCCAAATCTCACTCTGCTGCCACTGAAAAGGCCTAAAGCTTGGACAGTTCAGCTCGCAGAAAAACAGATTGTTTGATGCCAAAATCAGATAAGGATGAGGAAAGACCTCTGCAATAGTACTGTTCTCAGTGATTAAAATGTGTATTTCATATAATTGACAGTCCATTGTTCTGTGCTCTCAAATTTGTTGTGATTGCTAAGTTTTCATGTAAGATGGTGAGGAAAACTCTCAAATTTCTCCACTTGGTTAGGAGAACTTCGCTACCTACATGGCTGAAAATAATCTGACTTCCTTAATTCCATTTTTTTCATTTCTCTAGGGTATTTCAGCTGTGAGGGCTTTGTGTCCCCATACTTTCATTTAACACAGAACACTTCGATGCAATTGTTTGTCAACACACATGTGAGCTGATACAAGCTAATTTAATCAGGTTTGAATTTTG
Source organism: Phaethon lepturus (assembly GCF_000687285.1). NCBI lineage: Eukaryota > Metazoa > Chordata > Aves > Phaethontiformes > Phaethontidae > Phaethon > Phaethon lepturus. The sequence continues at coordinate 13,848 of NW_010509757.1, forward strand.
CTTCCTAAGACGGTCTTCTTCAGGGACGTCAGGGCAAATGCGCATTTTGTATTATCTTCAGGCTGCTCCACTGCGTTGTCTGTGATGTGTGTCCTGGTTTCAGCCAGGGTAGAGTTAATTTTCTTCATAGAAGCTAGCGTGAGGCTATGTTTTGGATTTGGGATGAGAAAATGTTGATAATGTGCTGATGTTTTGAGTTGTTGCTAAGCAGTCAAGGACAGTCCAGCTTCTCGTGCTGGCCTGCAGCGCCAGGCTGGGGGTGCATGGGAAGCTGGGAGGGGACACAGCTGGGACAGCTGACCCAGGCTGGCCAAAGAGATATTCCATACCATATAACGTCATGCTCGGTATATAAAGCTGGGACGAAGAAGAAGGAAGGGGTGGAGGGACGTTCGGAGTTATGGCATCTGTCTTCCCAAGAAACCATTACACGTGACGCAGCCCTGATTCCCTGGGGATGGCTGAGCACCTGTCTGCCCATGGAGAGTAGTGAACAAATTCCTTGTTTTGCTTTGCTTGCGTGCGCGGCTTTTGCTTTACTTATTAAACTGTCTTTATCTCAAACCACGAGTTTCCTCACTTTTCCT
>NW_010509757.1:14465-33982 GCF_000687285.1 Phaethon lepturus
TCCCCCGTCCCACCGTGGGGGAGTGAGCGAGCGGCTGCGTGGTGCTTGGTTGCTGGCTGGGGCTAAACCACGACAATGTGACTTCCCTCAACCCAGAAAAAGAAACTGCCCTCTTCCAAGAAGGATAAATCTAGTGAGAGTTGGGTGGCACCGAAAGGCTGCAGGTCGTGACTTGGTCACACAAGTTAGCATGAAGTGCCTTATCATGTTACTCGGGGAGCACGTCATCTTGGACAAAAAACAGGCGAGCTCAAGGTCAGATGGTAGTAAGTGTTCTGAACAGCTGCCCTAGGGTTACTGCCCGTGCTAAAGGAGCAGCAGCAGCAAAAGGAAGCAAGTTTGCATTTGTGGTTATTAAAATCTATGGTTACAGGATAAATTGCAGCCCTAGAAGGGGAATTAGCTCAAATGGTAGAGCGCTCGCTTAGCATGCAAGAGGTAGTGGGATCGATGCCCGCATTCTCCACTGACAGGTTTTGTTTGTGTGGGAGGAAAAACAGTTAACTACAAAGGATGTTTTCATGTATTTAGCTGGAATATTGAAGTAAAATAAGCTCTTGGTCTTTTAGATGTACGTGGTGTATTTCTTAAATGGTGCCCTATGTTTGACTAGAATAAATTAAAATAATTAACTGGTATTTAAAAAACAATAAATAGAAAGTGACTTTTATGGGGAGAAAACCGAATGCCGGAATGTGCTTCCTCTCATTAATTGCAAGCAATAAACTTTTAGTTTATACACCTGGAAAACACGTATTTTTTGGTTTGTCTTGTTTCTTACTGCTTCATTTGGAAATGCGAAATGAAATATTACAAATTTATTATTTGACACCTGTTTGGGAATTGAAATCAAATGTGTTTTCATTTATGAATAGAGAGACCAGAGCAAGAGAGAAAACTGTTACATGTATGGAACTGCAGATTTTAAATGCACCCTAAAGATCAGAGTTTTGTGATCCCTATTAATAATATGGGGAGAGGGAGTTAGCTCAAATGGTAGGGCGCTTGCTCAGCATGTGAGAGGTAGTAGGATCAATGCCTGCATTCTCTAGTATTTTCTTAAACAGGAATTGTTATACCCAGAAGTAGAAACTACCAAAACAAGCATGTAACTATTTCAGTAAAATGGTCATTTTGTTTTAACAGGAGCAAAACTGATGTTTTTTTTCCCCTCCTCCCTCCTTTGGCATACTTTGCTACGAAAACCAGGTTTATATAACTGCGTACGTCAATCTTGTGTCATACTTGTTGACTCTTCCTGGACAGTTTAAGTCAAATTTGGCAGGAAGAGAATTCTGTGATATGACATTTTTTTCAGGCTTTATGGAAAAAAATGGATGAATGACAGTTAGAGACCTGAATCAGCATGTCTTTTCTCCACCTGTGCAACTAGGATGTATTTTGATCAGACAGTGGAAAATAGCAGTTTAGGACTGCTTGTTCTTCCCCAGATAACCATTCTGGTCCCTATCCAGAAATATAGGATCTTATTTTCGTTTACAATCTTTGTGAAGCTATTGGATGAGCTGGATCAGGCAATTCAAGGGCAAAAGTTGTCACCTCTTCCCCCAAGCCTGTGTCCTAGAAAACACACTACAGCTGCTGTGTCTTAGCTATAGCCTGTTTGCAGGTTATAATTGAGCTCCTTAGCCTTCTCTGCTACTGTTTTCTCAGAGCTGCTTTTAAAAGAGGCAAAGATGGCCTGCCACACTTGTGTTAGAACTTCAGAGATAACCTCAAACACATAATTGATTCACTGGCTTCCCCTAACACCTTATTAGTTTCTTCTGATCCTTCTCCAGATGTTGTGTGTTTCTTTATGGTGCACTTCTCAGTGACCAGTGCTGCTGAATCTGCTGTGTCTTGAGTGTTAACTAAGTTCCTTACAGTGTGCAAAAAGGCCTACTGATTTCCTCACGTCTTCTGTCTGTTTATGGCTGAGGAAGAAAATGTGCATGGAACTAGCAAAAGACTGGTATTAATCCGCTTCTTGGTTTGTCTCCTTATACCTTGGAGACCGAAAGCTTGACCTTCCATTTGAACTCTTGGGCATACCTAAAAAAGTGCCTACCACTCTTAGTTACTACTTTCAGTGTAATTAGTAGACAGAAGATGCATAGAATGGTCATACTAAATGCCATCCTTCTGACAATCTGGGACGTGCTTATAGCTACTGTATATACTCTTATTTTCATCAGGGTTGTTCTCAGTGCACACTGCGTTGGCAGTAGGTTCTTGTCCCACCAACATCCTTTAGTGAACCTGCCTTATAAAAATGATTCCTGATCATTATCTTTGTTGTGGATGCCCCATCCCTGGAAGTGTTCAAGGCTGGGACAGGGCTTTGAGCAACCAGGTCTAGAGGAAGGTGTTCCAGCCCATGGCAGGTATTTGGAACTAGATGATCTTTAAGGTCCCTTCCAACCCAAACCATTCTATGATTCTATGATATGTGTGATTTTTATCTTATCAACTGTTTTTAAAGGCATGGACAAAGATAACTTACACGTCTGTCTCCCAGGAATATTTCATGATGAATCTGTTCAGAGGAAAAATACCTTTCCTTCTTTTAGGATGACCACTGACTATTCCAGGATTTCTTCAAATAAGTGAATAGATTGATTCCCCCTGCCCTTACTCTTCATGATGTGTAGTCAGAGAACACAGTTTGCAATATTTCTTAGTAACGTCCATCTTGAAGTTTTGCCAAAAGGTTTATGCAAGGATTCTAACCTGCTTGTTGCACTTAAATAAAATGGACCATATAAAGCAGCTGTGTTGCTTTGTATGGCTGAGCAAGATCTACATAGCATTGTATTTTGCCATAAAAAAATCACCAGTACCAGACACTTGGGAGCATTATTGTTTATCCCAGAGGAAATAGCTTACCTATTGGGGTCATTCTCACATTGGCAATTAAAACAGCGTTAAGCCTGCTTTAGCTTCCTGATCAGCCTGGGGCTGTTCTTGTCAATTATCAAGAGGAAGCTGAAAACAATAAGGAAGTATTTAGACGGATTTCTACATCTAAACCCTGTATTGCTGAGAAACTGGATCAGGCCCATAATGACGTTTACTTTGTACTCATTTGTTTGTATTGATTTCAGTTTGGTTGGGGTGTTTATATATCATGTAAATTCTGTGCGAGTCTCTTCTAATAAGGGTCACAGAGGCAATAATTTTTTAAAAGTGACAGAAACTGTAAGATCTTGCCAATGAGCTGTTACACAGTGATGGAACATGAGTGGAACTGTCAACCAAACAGATATTGCCAAGACTGTTTAGAAAGATACAGTAAGGAGATGCCCAATTAATGAAAAAAATTCTGCCTATGTAATGTCCTTAGAGCTTCATTGTTACTGAGCACAAGCTTGAGAGCTTAATGGGTGTTCTTTGGATACTGAAAGATGGGCTAAGAACTAGCTGGATGATGGAGGTGCCTCCCCTTCCTTCATCTTCCCACCACGTGTACATCTACTGAAAAGCCAAGGTAACATACTGTGTGACTAAAACTGAGATAAGATCATAAATACCAATGCAGGTAGCCAGCCTAGCCTTACAGTGTTGTTGGAGGTTGGAAGCTCAACTCACTCAATGGACATTATGTGCCTGGATGCTTAGGCTCAATTCTCTCTTCTATCTGGCTTTAAATTGTGCATGTAGTAATGTGCAGTTATGTTCTGGAATAGTATTTGCATTCTCCTGGTTCAAGTCTGGATCTGGTGCTGCTTAAAAAGATTGTCAGCTGGAATGTGCTCCTGGCTTATGACTAAGAACTGGAACCAGGAAGGAAATCTTCCCTGGCTCCCAACTTGGTAAGCTTGTGCCAACCATTTCTTCACTGGGTGAGAAATGCCAAACTCCAAGGGGTCTGTTGTGGTTACTTCTTTTGAGGATGGGGATAGGAAATGACACTTGAGTACTACAACATTGGGCAGTATGAAAGACTGTGAAATGAAAGAATAATTTTAAGAACAGAAGAACAGACAGTTTATCAGCTTTTTTCTTTTTTTTTTTTTTTTTTTTTGGTGTCTGAGGTGTTCAGAACTATTGATGATTCATGTTTTAAGCTTTTTAGCACCTTTAGGAATTAGACTGGTAATAGCTCACAAGTCACAAAAAAACATGCACCAGGACTGTAAAAAAGTTAACCTCTTACAATGGAGGGTGAAAAGCTCCTCTACTTCTTGATATTTCCATTAGAGGTCATCAGAGATACTCTCCGATACATCTTCCATGTAAGGAAGTTTTGTAGCTTTCTTACACCTAGTTATCTGTATTTCTAAGAGTCTAGGTATTATTGTACATTACAGTTTTCAATAAACAGAGCTAGGAAAGACTATATTGCTTTTGCTTCAGTGCTAGGGATGGCTTTATTTAGTAGAGGAAATTTCCTTATGATTTTTTCTTGCATCGTCTGAAGCATTTGATGGTTGGTCAAGACTAACAAAGGAGCCTTAACTAGATGCATTGCAAATCTGATCCAAGTTGGTCAGTAAGTTGTGCTAGTAAAAGCTTGCTTCATACTGGAAAAAACAATTTGTGTGATAATGGTTAAGACATAGTTGGACAGCATGAAAAATATGTGGGGTTTTTAATTATAAAGGAAAGAGTTTAACCTGAAGATGTAGCAAGATCTTCAAAACAGATTATGCAGGCATTATAGTGGTTCCCTGATAAGATTCCCACTCACAAAATACAGTAATTGGAAACTCTAAGCTTCATTAGAAAAGGCTTAAGTTTAGGCAAAAGCAATCCAAACCTACTCCTACCCTATCCAGTTGAGAGGTAGGACATGATCACGAGTCCCTGAACAAACCAAGTGAATGTTTTCTCTGCAATTAAAATACAGGACACTTAAGAAAGAATGCTTTAGGGATCTACAAAATAATTATATAGTAATTATATAAATATAATTAGTAGGTCTTCTGCTCAGATTTTATGACTTCTTCTAAAATATTTTTCATAGTAGCAAATACACCGCTCTTGTTTTCCTTGTCTGTGACTGTGGCCAGTCACAAGGTGAGTCTGGTTGTGTTTATTGTATAGACAAACTGTACTCTCGAAACTTTATAACCCACAATTAACTACCTTTTGGCGTTTGTGCATTAAATAACTCAAGCTGGTGCCAGGCTGCCTGTAAACATTATTGTAAGGTAGCCATGCAAACTGGGAATTGAACGACAGCCTCCATATTGACTGTCAGTTTACCTCACGGATGACGGTTCCCATGCTTTTTAAGTAAATTATGCATGTATTTTTACAAGACTACATGTGGTCTTGCAGAGTCAGAAAAAAAATGCAAAGTGCTTCCTTTCTTCAGTCCATATTGCTGTATCCAGGTGACAAGTTACAGAGCAGCTCTCAGATATGAAATTAGAGACATACACTCCAAAAGCAGGATAGAATCACTTCCTTGACCAGCTATCTGACAGGTCGTCTCCAGTGGACTTCCTTCTTTTCCTGAGACAATCCTGGAAGTCTTAGTATTGTCTTATGATTGTCCTAGGATAGTCCTAGGAGTCCTAGTCCTTCCTTCTAGGAAGATAAAACTACAATTCCAGAGTGACTGCCAAAAATAAGAATGAAGTTTGATGAGGCCAGCCGGAACACAGTCTTAAAGAGTACATTATCTCAGTTACGATGGGCATGGGATAATCTCGACAGATGTTTCTCACTTAGAAGTTTACATCTGTTCCTACTGAAGCACCTAACAAAACTGGGGATGCCTAGGATGGAGTCACTTTCCAGTCAAATCTGTGCTTGCAGAGAAATGAAGTACCAGCTTTGAAACCAGTAACAGTGGTAGAAAATTACATTTTTGGTTTGTCTTGTACTAGTTCCCTGCCCACCCCACGTACCCGGTTATTGCATTCTGTGTGAGGAAAACAGAAGAGTACCGCTCTATTTCGCTTCGCCAGAAGCTTCTCTTTATAGTGTTAGGCAAGATAGCAGGTCACTTCAACTGTGGTCTCTCAGTTACTTATTACAAATAATTTCTGCCAGTAGGCTTATAACTTTTTTTTTTTAAATGTCTTTTCTAGAATATATGGAAAATGTTAATGCTTTTCTTCTATGTCATTTCTGATGTTAAAAATACCAAGTTTCTGACAGGAGTGCTTTCCGCTGGTTGCATCTTCCAGTCTTCAAATGACTTGAGTATTTAAAATTCACTTGATTACAATTACTAACAGCATTGGGTAAATATAGCAGTAAATTATGATATAAAGTTTGAGATCATTGTATAGATTAAGGCAATTATTCTCAGTTTAAGTAAATGACTTTAATCTTCCTTTTGCTTTGTGTACATTTCAAATTAGCATATGGATGATTAAAATCTTTTAATCAGATTTTTTTTTAACCAAAAGACTGTTTACAAGAATTTCCATTCTATCTACCTAACTAGAGTGGCACTTGCAGCCCTTGCTTACTTAAAAAAGTAACAAAAAACCCACTACAGACTGAAAACAAATAGTCTGTATCAACTATTACATAGCGGCTTTAAGAGCCATCTAGTGGGATTATTCTGCAAGTAACTGTGTAAACACTAAATGGAGTCATTCCTAATAAGCATTTTACTTTAAAAAACAACAAAAAAACTAGAAGATGGTGAATTAAGAATCATCTTAAATCAAAAGGGAGCTGAAATCTGTTTTACACAGAACATTTTCTTCCATTTCCTAGAACACTCGATTTAATGGCTATGCAATTCAATATACATTTAGAATTTGCAAGAAGACGAACAGTCCAATTTCTGTTTTACAGTAATAGTTTCCATTGACAGGCAATTTTGAGGAATTTTGCTGCTGCAGCCAGATGCATCACTGTTTTATTTTTTTTTTAACACTAATTCAACTTTTTTAAAATCAAAAACTTATTTAAGACTGGTGCTGTTTTGTCTGACAAGAGGAGGTACCAAGTAGTTAGGGAGGGTAGTCTTGTTGTAGGTATGAAAGTGAAAAAACAGGGGAGAGAAAGCTTTGTGAACTGAGGTAGTACTTTAAGGACCAAGCAGCGTAAAAAAAATGGAAAAAGTGTGCAAGTGGTACTTTCAAAAAGTAAAAAGCTTAGAACTGTATGAGTCTTACAGAAAAGGCAGATAGTAACTGTGAAATAAAGGTATGTTACAGTGGGGAAGGAAGGAAGAAAGAGGTCATGAGATGGTTGTTTTCTAAGCAAAATGCGTAACTAATACCACATCAGAGAGGAAAATAAGATCCCATAAGACAAGCACCACTAGAGAATCTATGATTCTGGTATTTAAGGGAGTTTGGAATTTTATTTTACAGTCTTTTCGTTTGAAGAGTCAGGCTCCCGGGATCTCAACTTACCTACATCTAACCTTTAAGCCTTGAGTCAGGGAACCTAGACATCTTCTACAGGAAAGCACAACATGAACTACATCCTTCCAGTACATAAAAGACAAGAAGATGGGGTGACAAGTGACAGTGACCTGTTTACTAATAAACAAGACTGGAGAGATGACTGTGGCTTAAACTGATGCTTCTGGCACACATTATATTTTTAACTCTAAAGAGCTAAGCATGATAGTTCCTCATAATAAAAAAAAAAAAAAAGAAGAAAACACCTTATTTTTTTATTTAAGGGGCTCCCTTTTTGCATGGGGGCAATTTGCTGCCCTTCTGTTGGAAGCAGTGGCACAGAATATAGTACTTGTTTTGTCTTAAAAGGGCTAAGTGAGCAGCTGAGATGAGCCTGGTGCTGTCTGCACTGAAGTAAATCAGGGAACTCTTCTGCCAGCTCAACTGTGAAAACAATAGTAGCTATTGACATGCAATGGCTGAGCATCTACTCTGCCTAGAATGAGGGAAGATTCCCCAGTTATGCACTACTGGACCTTGTTCTTTCAGGATCGCTTATATGATTACACCAAAGGTACATAACTTAATTTACCCAGTCATGCCTAAATGTGTAGTAAGAAAATTTGTTTTCAAATATAATCTGCCTTTTTTTACATTGAGGATACTAGCAAAGTACTCTCAATCAAAAAAACCACAAAACAACCCCCCCAAAAAACCCAAGCCAAACCTCTCACAGACAGCTTCCTAAAAATTGCAGAATTCTAGACTGAAAAGTGCTCAGCACAGAATACGCTCATTTTCACTTGAAATGAATGCTAGAGAGCCCTTTTAAGTCCAATAACTTTATTTCAGATTACAGCAATACTAATACTTAAATTGCATTTACTAAAAAGTCATTTAAGATGAATTTTTACAATTCAATTTGAAATACGTACAACACTGTTAGCATGTTCTATAAAACCTCATAAAAAATACGTGGCACTTGACATATTAGTAATTACATTTAGCTAAAATGTAAATAGCATTATTCAATTAAGGATTTTTTAGGTCCTTGTAATCTCTTGTGCTGACCGAAGTGCCACTTAATCATCGCTACACTTGTCACAGCAAATGGTAGCCTCAAATCTTTAAAATCTTGCAGACTGGCAATATAGTAAGTAAAGTGAAGTAAAGCCTTGACAGTTCACTTGCAAGGAAAGGCTATGCTTGTCATAGCAAACGATAGTCCCAAATTTCGAAGATCTTGCAGACTGACACTATCTTAAGTAAGGTGAAGAAAGCCGTGACAGCTGGCTTGTGAGGAAAGGCTAACTTAGAGCAGTCTAACAGTCTTCCCAGTCACAGTCAAGAAGTCATCATCAGCCAAGGCACGAAGCGCTTCTTCAAACATTTCCTTAGTGACAGCCTTAAAGAAAAGAAGTAAATCAAGTAAAGATGGGTGGAGGAATACTTTAAAGACTGTAAACATGTCTTACTTCCTACCAGTTCTTTTTAAGCTTTAGTATGCTTTTTTTCAATCTGAAATCTGTCCTGGAACCTTGAAGCCAAGTTTGATATTTCAGAAGCCAGAATAAACTAAGATACAGCAAAGATTCAACTCATTTACCCATAGAATTGGATTTCTGGTCACATCAGCTGAAAAAGTTAGTGTCTCCCCTTCCCTCCATAATGTGATTTGAGAACAGGACAATGCTGATTTGGAAAAACACCATGCTTTTAGAATTAATCAAAATGTAAAAACACAGCAGGAAACTTACTGTATCAGACTGTGCCCGGAGATCATCAAAAAGCTGTTGATACTTCAAAGCTGGTGTTTTACCCTTTGACTGGATAAGCTTCCTTAAGGCTTGAGCCAGCTCCTCTTTCCGCTTACGAGCTGTTGCACTCATTCCTTGTAAAAAGAAAGAAAACATCTTTCAGAAATAAACAGAGAACAGGTTAAGTTATATTTAAAAATTCAAAAGCCCAATAAGCATCCCAGCCTCGTAACTGAAAATACCAACCTGTAGTGAGAATGGATATGTCCACAATTCCAGTCCTTGGATCAGTTGCAGACTGTTTCAGTGCTTCCCGATGGAGGCGTTTTGCTTCTTCTACATCAACTGTTTCAACTTTCTCAGAAAAGCGTACTTTAGCATGCGCTTCTGCCAGTCGGATCAGAGACTCAAGTTGTCGAGGATATGCAGAAACCATTCCCCTGCCACTGCCAATCTTCCTCATGTCCACATACGCCTGAGAAGAGAGTCATTAAATATTTCAGTAAATCCTGTTATTTCTATTATTTTCAGAGCCCCCTCCACCCCCCATCTCTTATTTCAGAATACAAGCAATTCTGGCAAGCTGTTCCAAACACCATTTCTGCTCACATACCTCTACAATTCTTCTGAAGTGAAGGATAACTACATCACATATACACATTTCCCTCATAAAGCAATTATGCCATGATAACAAGTCAAGTTTTGAATGACTTTAAAAACTTAGGACTAGTCTTACATAATAGTACTTGTGTCTGTAACAACACATTTCATTTCAGTAGATTTTATGTTTTTATTAATGTGATAGAACCAAAACCAATACGTCTGAAAGCTAGCGATCAGAGCGCAGAATGACTTTTATACTGATCCCTATTTCCTTTATAAATGCTGTTGATTTTTAGAGATGTTTGATGAATCTCATAGAAAAATCATATATAAATAAGAAGGATACATGAGAGGATTTTGCCGTTTTTGACAGATCAGTAAGGACTCAAAACATTATTAACAATCTCTTTTACCTCAATAAGGGCTTGGCTTGCTTCTTCACTTAACCTAGGATTTACGTAACTACGAGCATATGCAATGTAATCCCTCAATACTGCCATGTCCATATATTCCTCCTCCATCTTTTCTTCACTTTGGTAGTACAGTGAAACCAAATGGCGAGCAAGACGTCTGTCATAAGCTTCATCACGAGGATCCAACATTAAAAAGATCAAGTCAAACCTGAATGAGATAAGAACCCAGTATTAGTACGTATACTTTCTTGCCATTTAAAGTAATTTGTTTTAGAGTTTTTGACTTAAGTAGAGGTAGGAGTTATTTGACTATTAGAGTTATTTGACTATTACTTCCTACTCTAAAGTAGGAGTTGCTCTATAAAACTGAAAAGATAATTATTCTAGCATTCTGAAAGTACAGAACAGCACAGTGGATTTGCTTTCATCCTATGGACTTGAAACTTTGAAAGTGAGATACATTCTGCAAAACTCAATTCCCATGTTCAAGGTTGACAGGTTTTGTTTTCTTTAAAACAAACAAACAAAAAACCACCACAGAAAAACTCCACATACACCAAACACACAGAACAAACTTGCTGATAAAGAAGCTGCCTTGAAAGGCAATGGCACATACATATATAATTATTTTATGCATAGAAAAAACATAAGTAAATAAATATATGTATAAATAAAAAAGCACTTGTAATTTAATCCTGAAGAAAATGGTTTATATTTTTTTTACAAGCAATATATCCAATTACACTCAACTATAGCCAGACATTTTTAGCCAGCCCATTGTGTATTTTCATAGGCTTAAATCCAATAAATGATGGAACTGAAATGCTGCTCAAGCCCAGTTTCATTCAGTACACCCGTACTAAGGTACTGCTTGTCACTAAATGGCTAAATTAAGCAGCTCTTAATTGAAATCCAAGCTGTAGGTGTCCTCAGAATATCCAGTATACCAGTGTACTTCAAATTCCCATCTAGTGTGGGAATTCCTCACAAGATGCAACTGCAGCACATAGTTTAACTATAGATCAGCAGACGCTACGTGGTGTCTATCAACTCTCCCCCAAAGGGCTAGCACTGCCACCTCCCCGACTGAATTTTACAGAACGAAGTGAAGCAGGCACAGATCTTCAGATTCTACCACCTCTGCTGCAAGTTCCCTCATCATCAGTTTCACTTTCAAAGTGTTGAAGTTATCAATGCTGTAAGCTTCAGAATAACTCTCTTCTAGGAGATGATGACAAACCAGAAAAAAAACAGTACAGAAGTAAGTAAAGAGAACCTACAGATCTCATAAAATCTTCTGCTCAAGGTCAATATGTAAATACTAAAAACGTTACAAAAGTTTTCCACTATGCTACAAAGAGCACAATTGTTCTGTTCTACTGCATTTAGTAATTTTCACAAGAGGAAGTATAACATCTCATAAAAATGAGATGCAAATGGGAGTTGAGTACCTTGACAACAGCGTATGAGGAAGCTGAATATTTTCAATAGTAGTCTTCTTTGGATTCCACTGTGATTCTATAGGGTTAGCTGCTGCTAGGATAGACGTACGAGCATTCAGTTGGCAAATAATTCCAGCCTGTCAAAATGAAACACATTTCTGAAACCAGTGCCACCAAAACTCCGCCCCCTGCCCCGCAACTTCATGAGACCACCAATGTTATTAAATGAGCTCAGTAGTAAAAAACGTGCATTGTAAAAACAATTTCTTTGCAAAGCAAGAACAAAACCATCCGTAAATACTACAGTTCGCTACAAGCATGGTACTCTTTTGTAAATTAGTTGTTACATAATCTAGAATTGATCCACCGACAAAGAAAAGTACAGTTCTTTGTTCTTCTGGTAACTTCTTGGTTTCAGCTGCCTAGCAGACACCGTGCTTAGTGTAGAGAACCTGGAATTACCTTTGCGATGGAGAGAGTCTGTTGTTCCATTACTTCATGTAATACTGATCTTGTGCTTTCATTCATTTTGTCAAACTCATCAATGCAGCAAATGCCGTTGTCACTAAGTACTAGAGCACCTGTCTGCAGAACCAGTTGCCGTGTTTCTGGATCCTTCATCACATAGGCAGTAAGACCAACTGCACTTGAGCCTTTGCCAGATGTATACTGGCCTCGAGGAACCAAGTTATACACATACTGGAGCAGCTGCGATTTACTCGTGCCAGGATCACCACAGAGAAGAATGTTGATCTCTGCACGAAAATTGCCTCTTCCTGTGTGAGTAAAATCCTTTCTTGATCCGCCAAAAAGCTGAAGCAGAATACCCTACAAAAATATTCTCTTTAAAAATCAAAACATCACCTCTTGTATAGTTAACAGAGCAAATCCAACGGTTGAACTGAAACATCTAAAGAACTGAAACATTGCTAAAATTAACTTAGACATGGAAGAAGAAGAAAACACTTGGAATTGTTTTTTGAAGTCTTGAAAAGAGTTCATTCTTTATAGATATCCTCAATTCCAGTTAATTACAAACATATAGTTAAACTGCTAGGTCCCACAAACTCAGTTTATAATTAAAGTTTCAAATTAGATTTGTTCCAGATCTATTCCAAAACTAATGTAACCAAGAGTTTGATGTCAAACTCTGCCAATAGCAGGAACAGACTATTGCTTTCCCTAAGGCTACATTTAGTCTAGGACCATAGTACTATTACCTCTTTACGTATCATTAAAGAAGTGCCATTTTTATCAGCTTTTTAGTCAAGACTAATCAAGTATAATTTTCTCTTCAAGAAAACTGCTTTACTGTGTTACAGCATTACTTCAGTAAAAGTTCTTTACTTGCCCATAAAGATTAAAAGCATTTAAGGTCTTCATTTCATTGGCATTTACCAACGCTCCCACCTTTATGCTTCCTAAAAAAAGCATATGCTTGCAGTGTTAGTAAAGAAATAAAAGTAACTAACTTCCAGTATTTTGAAAGTACTGGAATTATTAGCATAAATGTTTGTAATGTTATTAGTTTGCCAAAATTATCAGCGAGGATTTTTTTCCCCTTTTCAAATGTACTAGTTTAAAAATCCACTGTTTCCCAGTATTCTTTTTACTAGCAGCATATATAATACTAGAGAGTCAACAAAAAAAGTGATAGTGACAATGACAACTGGAAACAGCGAGGAAAAGAGTGAGAAAACTGTGCACTACTCCATGTAAAGCCTCTGCAGAGTTTCTTACAGCACAGAAACCTTGCAGAGGCGTAGAGTGAGCTCTATGTATTCTATATGTTCTGTTCTCATTCACCTGGAACAACTTACGGAGGTCAGTAAAACCTGTGCAATGTTTTTACAACAAGCAGCATGACCTGCCCCATTTTATTTTCCTTGAGGTCCCCCAGTATTGGTGCTCCAACACATGGGGGTTTCCAGCACTTTCAAGTATTGAAGACAGAAATTTTGTATGTTGTTATGAACAGGTTTTGGCAAGATCCTGAAGATCTCCCTCGATGAAGGGTCCCCAGCTTTCCTCAAGCCCACCCACTACACCTGATGTGCCTTATTAGGGTGGTCAGGACATAATAAGAAATGGAATTGTCATTATTGTATTTCCATTTCAGCAGAATTCAATTTCTAGACATTTCAGAAACCTGGGAACTATGATAATGTATAAATCCACAATGAAAAAACAAAGGAATATACTTGAAGAGGATTGTTTGGTGTCTGACATTACCTTGACACCCACTATTGACTAATATTTGCTACGATGAAGTTGTAGTACCTCACATTAACATTTTATTGGAACAGTCCTTTCTGGGATACATCTAAGTAATTGTTTTAACATCCCGTAAGTCAGGATCAATCATATTTCAACTTAAAGCTACTGTTCTCTTGTGGATGCCTCTTTTCAGCAATCAGTATGTTATAGCTACTTTTTTTTATTTTGACCACCAGTAATCTGAACTTTCAAGAAATGTCCAAGATCATACTGCAATTAAGTTTTCCCAGTTCTGCTGCCTTCCTACCTTTTCAATATCTTCTCTCTAATTAACAATCCTTAATACCATGAAAGGCATTTATGATACACTTATAACCAACTCCATCCTGACGAGACCATGGAGTTTTAAGACTGCTCAGGATACCGTTTTGGAATTTTGAAGCCTTAAGTCATTTTTATAGCGAACAATAATTACAAACATACTTGCATATAATTACATTTCTTACAAAAGAAATATAGAATTTGAGTCACCTTTTTGATATCTTCATGCTCATAGATACTTGGGGCCAATGCTGAAGAAAGTCTCTCATATATATCTGCTTTTCTAGAAAGCTCTTTTAGAATTTCCACACGTTCCTCTGTAAATATTTTTTGCTCCGTTTCCTCATCAACACCATGCAGGCGTTTTGCATCTGTCTTGCGATAGTGTATGACATCAATGTGGGTCTTATAGACGGATTTTACATTGCTGACCCTTGGATTAACTCGAATTGGGACTGCCCTGTAGATACCTAAATACAATTTTTAATCACAGCATTAAATATGAAGAAACATGGCAATTCAAAAACCTGAAAGTTTTACACTTTCCCTCAAAAGGCTTTTCAAAACAACCTAAATACTTGAGTCAGTTTATTTCCCATTACCAGCAAGTCATGTAGAAGTCAATGGAACATATTTAAATCATCTAGAAACTAATTTTGCAGGTACATATATATTTAATATTCCTATCACAAGTGTTGTCAATAAGGAAAATGCGATGCTTTGGAAAGTCCTGCTCTGATGTCTAAAGTCAGCGTTTCCCCCTTTTGTAAGTGCCAAGCTTAATAATACATTTCTAACGCATCTCAAACAGCTAGCAGTACAGCAGTTGTTTTAAAGCAAAAAGATTTATAAAATGTGGTGGCAGTATCACAAGACTTACTCTATGTTACCACTCTCCTGACTATTTAAGATACTGCCTCTTCCTCACCTACATTCTCAGAATGACTGAGGAGGCCAAGTTCAGAAGGGACCTCTGGAGATTGTCTAGTCCAACCATGGGCTGAAACTGGAGTCAACTTGTACAGGTTGCTAAAGGCTGTGTCCAGTCAGGTTCTGAATATCTCTAAGGATGGAGGCTCCACACAGCCTCTCCGGGCAACCTATGCCAGGGCTTGATGACCTAAACAGTAAAAGTGTTCTCTTATGTTTAACTGGAATTTTCTGTATTTCAGCTTGTGCCTACCGCCTCATGTCTCATCACTGGGCACCACTGCCAAAAGTCTGGCTCTGCCTTCCTGACACCACCCCTCAAAAGAGGTTGAATCCCCCCAAGCCTTCTCTTCTCCAGGCTGAGCAGTCCCAGCTTTCTCAGCCTTTCTGTATATGACTGAGTATCCAGTTGCTGTCATGGCCCTTTGCTGAATTTGCTCCAGTATGCTCATGTCTCCCTTGCACTGGAGAGTCCAGAACTGGACACAACACTCCAGATGTGGCCTCACCAGTGCTGAATAGAGGGGAAGGATCACCTCCCTTCACCTGCTGGCAACACTCCTCCTAATGCAGCCCAGGAAGCTGTTGGCTGAACGGCAACACAATCATCTGGTCTATCAAGCACTGCTTCCTTCCAGTTTTGTTTTTGTCTCCAAGTTTGCTGAGGGTGTACTCATTAGTGAAGGTATCCAACAGTGTTTGGCCCCAGTATTAACCCCTGGGGTACACCTGTGGTGACTGGCCTCCAGTTGGCCTTTGTGCTACTGATCATACTGCTTTGAGCCCAGCAGTTCTGCCAGTTTTAAATCCATCTCACTGTCCGCTTACCTAATCCATATACCATCAGTTTGTCTATGAGGGTGTTATGGAAGGCTGTTATGGAAGGCTGTGATGAAAGCCTTGCTAAAGTCAAGATAAACAACATCCACTGCTCCAGTCACCTCATTGTAGAAGGCTGTCATCCACTGTAAATCCATGCTAACTATTCTCCATGACCTTAGAAATGCTTTCCAGGATTATTTCCTCTGTCACCTTCCCAGGGGTCAAGATGAGGTTGTCTAGCCTGTAGCTGCCCAGGTCTCCTCCTTGCCCTAGGAATGATACTTGCTTTCTTCCAATATCTTAGCCAGTTGCCATCACTATCAAAGATAACTGAGTGGCCTTGCAAAGACAGTGGCCAGCTCCCTCAGCACTTGCAGGTACATCCCATGAGGTCCCTTTATAGATGGTTAAAATCAGTGAAAAAGGAGGATACAAATACTCAAACCAAATTTTACCTGTGACATTAACTCTGTCACCTGGCTGAACTTTATCAACAAGGTCATTGTGAGCAAACAGTGCAACCGTATGCGGGGTCTGTCCAGCTGGCATATCTTCAGGAGACTCCTGCAGTTTGATCTAGCAAAAAAAAGGCCCAAGTTTTACTTTCAAAATAGCAAAGCTTTTCCACAGAGAATACAACAGATCTTGTATTAGCAGTCTCCAGCATCATTTTGAGTAAGGAACGTTGCTCAAAACCAAAATAGCCCCACCCAAACAGCAAAACTGATTACTAATAAAAAGATACAATTAAAATGAGAATTCTGCTGGTTGCTACTGGTATGGCCAAAATGCTGTTACAGACAAGGCTCATCTAGTTGAGATAGAAGCAGACATGCTACATAGAAAGGGGCTTCCATATGGAAATATTAAGGTGCGTACATACTTCGTTTCATCCTTTTAATGCATTTCTTCTCCAAAGTACACACTTACCCTTTTGCTAAGTTGTTTCACCAATTTTTGTGTTCCAAAACATTTCCCTTTTCAAAACACTCAATCTCAAGATATATACATTAGTGCTAGTGATGATATTAGGGGGTGGGGAACCAAAACTAGAAACTGTTTCATTTTAGCCAACATACCATCTGCTTGTCGGAGAACATAGATCGATTGTGAATCAGTGCCATACTGTGCGTCGTGTTACAGTTCTTGCATACTGATGGTTCGGCAATCCTGCCACGATCGATTTCTACCCTTGTGGTAAAAGCACAAACCTGGCATTTAAAGAATGCTTCTTGCATCTCAGGAATTAACTGTGAGCTTCTGATGACCATACCACTGATGGTGATAAGTTGATCAATATCTACAAAATACAGAGAGACTCATGTCATCACTCCATACTCTTAAAATTTAAAATAACCGTCAAACTTCATGTTATGTTAGTTTTTAGGTGGGAGGTAGACATTTGGTTAGGTACTAGTATTTTGTCTAAGACAAAGCAAAAAGAATCATAAATGCATAGTACAACATTCTAATTTACAGTATTTACACAAAAGAAAGAATCCTTCGCACTTGCAGAACTAAGACTGGATGGACCACAAGTAGTTTTATATAGTCTTCATGTAATTCTATGTTAATATTCAGGAAGTTTATGTAAGTCCTCAAGATTCGTTTCTAACACTATAATCAAGTTCACCTTCAGGGTTTAGGCTTCTCATATTCCTCGTCTTCAGTGCATTATACGGCCTTACTTGAATTTGATGTTCTAATATTGAATCAGGGTAACGATCAAAAAAGATCTCATTGGCTGCCATGTCAAATGTTGGGATAACCTCCTGCATAAAATTGTTAGAAACAGTTAAGCTTACCAAGTTAAAACAATAAAAATCATAGAATGAAATGTTTTTGCATGAAGCATTTTACGTGCTGCTGATCAGCCAGGAATGACTAAAAGTTATGCCAGCTGAGCATTCTCCTACATAACAGATAACTTGCTGCTTAGATCGGGTTTATTCATTTGAGTCTTGCAAAGGTGGAGGGGAAGTTCAAGATTCAGGACACTAGTTTACCAGTTCATTTTGCATTTATAAGGTACCCACTATAGTATTTACGATCAAGTTTTAACTACTATGAAATAGGACATTTTCTATTCAGTAAAATAAAGCAACCACAGAGATTACACTGAACATACAAAGTATGCATTGCATTTAAACAAACATATTAAAAGCCAGAAATATGAAAGGGCCACCTGAAAGCCAGAAAATAAATGCAGCACTTCACCTGAGGATAGCAGATCAGTTGCCTGTAAAGATTTTCATCAAATGATCTTAAATGGTCACAATTTACATTCAGGAATGGTTCCCCAACTATATTAATCTGCAAGGCATTTGAAGAGAAATCTTTAGTTCAACGGCACACAAGACTCAAAAAAGAACAGTTAGATTTCGCTCTTGTTAACAAGTACCTCTTCAAGTCGCTGCATATAGCGTGGCTCATTAAGATCCAAGCCAATGTCTTCATCCTCTTTAGCTAGCGGGTCAATGAAGCGCTGAAGAAATCTCTGAATGTCAGAAGTAACAGGGAGATAGAAGGGAAAGATGAGCAGAATTTAGTAGTACAAACACCTACTTTGTATCAGATTCAACTACTATTTGTTCAAATCAAATTAGCTTTTCATTTAAGAAGGGAAAAAAAAAGTTGTTATTAACCTACCTGGAATTTTTCTTTGCAGGAGGCTACATTAACATCTGTTCCCCAAATAACAAGCTTTTGTCCAAGAGACTGCTCGGTTGCTACTATATCCTCAGTCTGCTGCGTGGAAACAAATTAAACATATGCAAACATGCACACTTGTTTAAAAAGAAGTTGCCAGACACAAAATCCAAGACATCTACCTACCCCATCTGAGTGTAAATCAACTTGTCTGGCTTTACGGACAGACCCGAGGTCCGGCCTCTGCCTAACCGGAGTTCCTCGTACACCACTTCGTGGAGTACCTTCCACCCTGGAGCTGGGTGTGCCGTAAGTCAGAGGTGAACTGATATCGAAGTCAAGAGGAATAGCTGTTAAAAAAAAAAAAAGTTTTATGATGATTATCAACACATTTTACATTTCAGGCAGACCAAAATTCAGCCTCTACATGTGTCTCAACATTCTTTTAACTCCACTGTCATAAAATGAGTAGCATCAATCCATTCCAGTGTTTTGTTAAAACAGAAACAACTAAAGTGTTGCAGGTCTGCCTAGAAGGTTGCATTAACATGTCTTCTGAGAGGTCCCAAGTTCTAGAAAACTTTGAAGCAGTTCCACAGTTTAAAACTACATTGGTGTTCAAGCATAAAAAGTCAAGATAAGGCATTTTAGGCAAAACGCGTTTCTCAGTCTTTTTGGGGCAGCAAAACAAGTGACATGACAACTACCAGCTACCGCAGTTAAACCCAGACCTATTTATAAAAGCAAGGAAGGCTTTTTACGGCAACCAAGCTCACTCTTTTTTTTTTCCCCCGGAGCATGGTTCAGCCAGATCCCTTTTGCGGAGCGGCCCGACCCCAGCGTACCGGAATGGCGGAACTGCGGGGGGCTGGAGAAGAGCGCCTCGGGGGCGCTGGGGCTCCGCAGACCGGCGGGAGGGGAGGTGGGCAGGGGCTGCAGGTCTCCGGTGGAGGTGGAGTCGTCCGTCCTACGCTTCTGCGACGGTGGAGACCGAGCATCTTGCGCTGCAAAGACACAAAGCAGACCCGGAGCCGACCTTTA
>NW_010509758.1:0-50345 GCF_000687285.1 Phaethon lepturus
AGCCACTCCTCCTCAAGCCTGTAGAGTTGCAGGGGGTTGTGGTGACCCAACTGCAGGACCCGGCACTTGGCCTTATTAAACCTCATACAGTTGACCTCAGCCCATCGATCCAGCCTGTCCAGATCCCTCTGCAGAGCCCTCCTACCCTCCAGCAGATCAACATTCCCACCCAACTTGGTGTCATCTGCAAACTTACTGAGGGAGCACTCGATCCCCTCATCCAGATCATCAATAAAGATATTGAACAAGACCGGCCCCAGAACTGAGCCCTGGGGAACACCGCTTGTGACCGGCCGCCAGCCAGATTTAACGCCATTCACCACAACTCTCTGGGCTCGGCCATCCAGCCAGTTCCTCACCCAGCGAAGAGTAAACCTGTCTAAGCCACGAGCCGCCAGTTTCTCCAGCAGAATGCTGTGGGAGACGCTGTCAAAGGCTTTACTAAAGTCCACGTAGACAACATCCACAGCCTTTCCCTCATCCACTAGGCAGGTCACCTGGTCATTTCCTGGGGTTATCTTAAAATTAGGTACCAGAGACTGGCTGCAGTAATAGCTAGGCACATGTATTTGTGACGCAGCAAAGGTATTTCTGTGGAAATACACAGGAATCTTCTGAAGGTAATTACAGATGGCCATAAATATTTATTAAACTTCGAAAATGAATATAGTAGTGACCTACATCCTTAAAACAAGATTAGTTCATTAATCTTGAAAAGTGCTTTTTCTGGTGCATATGGAAAAAATAGGAGTGGCAGGTTGTCATTTAGAAAGGCTTTTGTTGCTGCTTTGCTAAGGAGACACAGTCTAAATGAAACTATGATGTCATGGGTGAAAACCTGGGTCAGGGAACTTTTTCCAGAAAGTAGTTATCAGATGAGGTTCTGCAACAGTCTCTTCTGGATTTTCTTCTATACAGTCACTAACAATTCAGTCAATGGAATAGAGAATATGCTTATAAATTTGCAGCTGACGTGAAGATTGCACACAGATTTAGGGAGAGAATTAGAAATCAAGATGGCTTTCACAAATTGAAGAAATAGTCTGAAAAACATATGGTGATATTTAGTAACGGTGAAGTATTAATGACAGGTAGGAATGAGCAGCTGCATAATACAAGGATCAGACCAGCTGATCAGTTAAGGAACTATTCAAGAGGACATCAGGGGCTACAAGCAGCAATACCAAGCTGATATAAAAAAGGTTAATACCATGTTAGGATGCATAAACAGAAGTTTAACAGTAAGACATGTAGAATGGTCCTTCCTACCTACTTAGGCTTAGTTAAAATAACGCATCCAGATTTGGGTGCTGTGCTTCAGCAAGAAGTGAACCACGTGGAGAGAGTTCCAGAGCAGAGCAACCAGAATGAAGAGAGTCCTAGAAAACACAATCTAACAGAAAAGATTGAAAGACTGAGTTATTAAACTTAAGAAAAACTGTCAGGAGACCTGACAAGGCTGTTGCACAGTGGAATGGAATAATAAATTCTCCATGATATCTCACAGGCTAAGAAGAGACAATTTTAAATTACAACACTGAAGACTCAAGTTACAATTTAGGAATGATTTTCTAAATATAAGTGAGGAGATGACTGAGCTTCCACTGTCAGGGATCTTTAAGAACAGGCTGAGCAAGAATGGCACAGATTTAGCAGATCTCACCCATAACCAAATAGGTGGACCAGAGGATGCTCTTTCCAGCTCTATTTTTATATGAGATGATGACTGTGCACTTAAGCGTCTGTGCACAGGCACTTGGACAGGTCTAACCAATTAACTCGGTCATGATGGTGTGCAACATCTCTTAGTAACAGAAGCACCTGAAAAAAATATCAGGCAGTGTTGTCAGCTCCTGCAGTTTTACATTGGCTCAGCTCCTGAACCCGTACAATGACAAAAAAAACCTTTCTTCTCACGGAGAGGGGAAAAAAAGTAAATTTCTAATCGTGCCTTTGTGAAGAAGAACTTGAAAACCTGTCTCCAAATGGCTTAAAAAATCCGATGACAAAGAAAAAAAGACAATGTTTCTGCACCATTAAATTCTCATGCTTTTGGGGGGGCCTGACTCATGGTTTTTCAATGGAGTTGGCATTAATGGTAATGGGGCTAATTTGAATAGACAAATTTAGAAATTGATATTCCTGAACTTCCTATTATAGAGAAGGCAATACTGCCTGAACAGCAGGTCTATTTCAGGAAATTAAAACCTCCCCGTATCCTTTCAGATGACTTGATCGTTTCTACATTTCAGTCAATGTTACACAGGGGACACTGCACAATGCTTAACATGGTGGCAGAAAATTCACCTAGCAGAGAATTGTGAAGGCACAGTGTATCTGCTGAAAAACTCTCCAGCTGGGAACAGACATAATGGGGGCACAAGGAATTCATTCTTGGGCAATCTCGGTTGGGAAAGTGTTGCCTCAAATTAACAGTAGTTCTCCCACAGGGGGATCTAGGTAGAAATTGCACACAGAAGAGCAGCTCTCTCTTCTGTACCAAGCAGGCCCAGACATCTGCATTCTCAAAAGACACACAAGCTAGAATGTATGATAGATGTCAAATGTGAGATTTGTTTAATGGAGTTTCTGTCTGCAGCAAGAAAGAGAGCACAGGACACTGTTTCAAAAACCAGCCACCAACCTTCAAAATCCTTTCCTCCTTTTATAGTTGTGATCTTTATCATAAATTTTATTTTCCCTCTTCCATCGTATGTCCTTGCTGAACGTTCCTATTTCTCCTTTCCTAGAAATAGGCATTTTTTGTCATCCCTCCCCTCCTCCTCACAGAGAGGTGAGAAAACCAGTGCTATCACCAATCACTTTCATAAGATGGAAAGGAAAATCATAGAAAATTCTGAGTAAGTAGTCAATCTCTTGCAGCACTTCCTTCATTAAGACCTGAAATAAGTATCATGCATGTTCTACAAAGCTCTGATCATATTATTATCATGGTTGGGGTATTATAAAGGTTCCCCTGGACTTGGTCAGACTTTACCCTTATCAAAGCCCTCCTATGGGATCTCCTCTTTCCACTTTCACAAACTTCTATGAGGCTGATAATGCAGAGACAACACAGACTTGTCTTGACTACTACCAACTTCTACCTCCTGAGACTTGGGGTTTTTTTCTGTACCTTTATCTCTACATTTAAAAGGTCTTCCTGTACCATATATCTTCTCCAGGTATCGTTAATCAATTTGTCCTTTGGCTTCCCTTTGCTAAGATGAATAAAATGAATACTGTAATTCTCTCTAAGTAAGCAGTATTTTTCACACTCTGAAACATTTTCTGTAGCATTCTTTCTGAATCCTCACCCAATTTTTATCATCCTTATGAAAAGCCAAACTTCTCAGAAGAGTCCAGCTGAGACAGCCTTTCCCTTTTGCTGCTCTTGCTCCAACTACTAATCACTAAGGCCAGAAGCCGCTGAAACTCCCCCATCAAGTAACAGCTGTCCTGCTGCTTCCCCTGCAATTGCTTGTTTCTTAAACTTTTCAGTTCACCAAAGAAGAGCAAGAGGATCTCTGGAGCATCCAGGAATGCAAAGGAAGGGAAGGAGAGGTGTTCTTCCCTTGATGGAGCTCAGGAGCTATGTACAGCCACACAGTCTTCTTAGCTTAGTATCTTCTTAGAAATAGCTGTGATCTCTATCCCTGACAGAGAGGGTACAACAGTGGGAGTTTGGGCTCCACAGCTGCAGGGGAAGGAATTCTGGAAATCCTTGGAGCACAGCATTGTGCTCCCAGAGCTGGATTTAACCCACTGAATGCAAATATGCCCTCAAGTTACAGCTAAAAAGGAAGATGCTCCTTGCAAATGTTAAGCACAGTTATAATAATCCATACATGAAGACCAGAGACCACAGAGAAAAATCTATTATTGCTGTTGCAAAAAAACTGTAGTAACTCATGAGATTTTTACTTTTATTATTCATGTTGCTATTAGGAGTTTCATTATTACTAGATCCTGGCTGGCACAGATGGCTGTTGTGCTTTGAGGTCTGCTTTAGTCATGTTTGTAGCTGCTTTTTTCTGCAGATTTTATAGGGTTTAGGCTGATTTTAGCTTCCTTCATTTGCTTGATAATTGTTTTGGTTTTTGTTTTAGTTTTTACTTAATTAGCAGGAATATGTTCATGTTCATAGTGTGCTTTATTCACTCTTTTTGAACTTGTGGTAACCAGAACCAGCGATGCAATTATAACCTTCTGTTATTTGTGTGGGACTGGCTCAGGTCAGATGCTTTGATGGTGGCAGCAGCTACCAATTGATACTGGAAGGTCAGTATCAATTTGCTGACACGACTGGACCGGTATTTCTCACCTGTTGATAACTTTTCACCTTGCGAAGCACCTTTCTCAACATCGCTTCTGTTTGCTGCTAGAGCAAGGGGTACCTCTCACCCGAACGTTTCTGTTCCCCCGAGACCCTCTGTCAAACCACTGCCCAAACACTGGTGAGGACTTCTGCTTCCCGGGCTCCTCCTCAGACACACGTACACTCGTGTCAGCCACCACTGCTGCTATGCTTTGCTTGCCTAACAGGTTACCTGCATGCAGTATCTTCTGTTTCCTTGTGCCTTTCGGTTATTGCCTTAGTAATAATGAAAAACACCAGGAGATAATTACTTGCACCATGGTACCTGGCCAGGTCTTGTGGCAGGTGTGACTGAGCAGAACCTACTGATAAATTTTTATGGTCTGTTAGGAAGAAATTCAGGCTCAGTCATAAACAACTGCGCCTGCACTGCGGTTTACTTTGGCTACATCATCACAGCACGTTGATAAGAGAGCTGGGTGCCAGTTTCAGCAAGCCCTGCTTTCCTCTGAAATGGAGCACGCGAGCCGGGAAGGGAGGTGTGGTATGGTCCCGTATGCCTCCTGGTCTGCAGGGTCAGTATGTGGCCCTCAAGGGCAGATACAGGCAGATCTACTTTCTAGACCTGAAATACATCATTCAGGCTCCATCATGCAAGGTGTCCATACACTTACATGCCATACCTTGGTCTTCAGTAATTTAGCCGGGTTCTTTAGCTGCTAAATGCGTGGCCAACTGGTTAGCAAGATTCACAAAAAGCTTAGAGTATTGCCCGTAGTTGCACTACCTCTTCTCTCCCTTCCTCTCAACATCAACATCATTTTGTGACAGGTAAAGAAAAGTTTTAAAATATAAGGTTTGGGAGTAAAAGCTTCATTTCACTGAAAAACGGGAGCTTTTCAGGTGTCTGTGTTAAAATTTAGTTTTGAAAACCTGTGGGTCTCAGCTCCCCCACAGCAGTATGCAAGTAATTAATTACCGTTGTCTCAGTGTCGTAGGATAGTTTTCAGTGTTATGACCAAAGGGAAAACATCTTGAATAGGATGCACTAACTTACAGTAATTGGCTCCTAATCTTCTGCCATAGGATTTGAGTAACTGCCTTTAAAGTCCATGGCAGTGGTTTGTATGCTATGTTAGGGGACCAGGTCCCTTACCTTTTATCTTCTCTTCACATTAGCCTGTCTGAAAGTCTATGAGCCAAATCTATAACCCCAGTTCCAGATGCCCCCATAATTTGGATCTGGCTAAGAATTTAGCAGCTCAGGCCCATCTCTAATTACAACAGACAAATTATTGGATAATTTCTTCTGCTTTATCTTTGCAATTCATTGGAGCAGTTAATTTCTCCAAAAGCAGGCACATCCTTTCTCATTAGAAATTTCTTTTTGGCCATTTTAATGTGAGTTTCTTATTATTAAACATACACATATGCGCACACACACTCACACACATACAAAAAGTTTTGCTGACAAGGAATTATATAACTGGCACCTAAGATAACATGAGATGTTTAACAGAAACTTGGCTTTAGCCACTAGATAATTTGCCACTTCATGGAAGCAGTCTTAGCTGACAACTTCTCTTTTTTTCATGACTACAGCCAAAATTTGAAGAGTAGTAGAAGTAAATTAGTCCATATAATTTCATAGGACAGCAAGGAAAAGCTGGGAGATGAAAAAACTGGTGGCAACTGATTTGAATATCCATTTCGTGGTGTCCTGGAACACAAATTTCTGGTTTCTATTGTTTCAGTTTCTGGTTCTTTCCTGCCTATGATGGAAGTGAGGTATTCAGCAGTTGCCAACTCTGATATTTATATTACTTTTTCTTCCCCTTTTGGATTTCTTTTCATCCAGTACAGGTACACCCCTATTTATTATTTCTAACACCCCAGCTGAAAACGATTTCAGCCATTCCTAACAGGTGCTGTACAAACAGATGCTCAAGATACAGGTTGTACAGACTAAACAGAAACAGGAGCAGGATGTTTGCACTAGACGGAAGTGCCGGTCTAGTGCAAATGACCACTTCTATGGTCACCCAGAGGCATGGTCAGATATAAAGCTCTGGATTCTTGCTTCTTCTCTGCATTGTTCTCTTGCTCTCTTTCCTCCTATCCATACAAAAAAAAAGGTGGAGAGAAAGAACTTGTGTTTTGACAAAATATCCCAGAAAAAGAAACCTTAAATATCATTCTGCTTTGCTTTGTATTGATGGAGCATTGCATTATTCAGTTTGAAGTGAGGAACCCCAGGGGTTTACCCTGAGACTTCCAGGGAACTAACAATGGCACCTATAAATTTTGAAGCTGTTGATTGTGATTTTTTTTCCAAGATTACCGCTACTAAATCACCAGTATTACTTAGGAAGTCCTGGCCTCTTGACTTAGCTGCAGAACTACATGCCTCTCAGTTGCATAATATTTTGGAAAAACATCCTTCATTGAAGTGTCATTGATTTTCAACTAAAGTGAAAATGCCCTCATTTAATGCTTTCTTAAAAGAATTACAAAGGAGGCTGGAGAGGGTTTGGACAAAATCATTATTAATTGTACATCACAAAGTTGGGATTTATATATTTTTAATGCAGAAATTCTTTACAGCTCCTAAATCAAAATGCTGTTCTAAAATTATGTCTGATTTTATAAATGGAAAGACCCTGTTTTGTTCAAGTCTTTTAAATTCCTTTGCTTTTTTCAACAAACCACTGTACTTGCTGTGAGGGAATTGCTGATTGCTTTGTCAGCAAGACCAATGATATTCAATCTTTGATTTCTGATTCATTTGCTTTTTCCTTCCCTTTGATGAATAGAATAAACGTCTAGCTTTTTCCTCTCCTTTCAAAAAAATTTCTCTCGCCTCTCACTTCCTTAGTAGTGAGACCGTTTTATGTGAAACATTCTGCCTGTCTTTTGGACTCCCTCTTCACTGAGCTCAGTGCTGTGTAAGTACTTTACAGTCTTGCATTAGAGAAAACAAAATTTTCTTTCCGTCTATCATTGGCTTTGCTGTTAGAGTGTCAGATTTGCCTCTGACCACAAAGCTCCCTGGCTTCCCCTTGGCTGTTTCCTCAGGATTTTGTATTGGCATTGCTCTCTGAGGTGACCCAATCTACCCCCGTTCTGGTAGGCAATAGATAAGAAGGCCAAGTTCTTAAACTGCTTGTATATAAAGGGTGCCGTGAGATTATGGAACCAACCTTGAAGCAGGGCCTAGCAGCTACCATAAATTTGGCCCAGTTGACCACGGTGTTGGCATATGAGCCAACAACTAGCCCTACAGCATAAGGCCACAGCTTAGTTAGAAGCACAGAGGAGTACCTTAAGCGTAAACAACCTCCCAAACACTGTGAAAGCGGTGACAGCACCCTCAAGAGGTGTAAGTGGTGGGCAAAAGCAACGGCGGAAGCCAGCTGTCAGGTGTGGTGGGAATTGTAACAAAGCCAACCAAGAACAAAGTGTTCTTTACCTGATCCAGTGACTGATGGCAGGCAGAGAGCCTGGGGATCCCCCAGCTTGGCCCTAGGAGCACCCACTACATGGCCCCAGCTGCTACACTGCCCCCACGGCTTTCCTCCCAGACCACATGAAGACGACCGAAAGGCTGGAGAACCTGCCCTATGAGGAAAGACCAAAGGAGTTAAGTCTTTTCTCCCTGGAGAAGAGAAGGCTCAGGAGGGACTTCATCACAGTACTCCAAGTACTTCAAGTACTACAAAGAGGACAAAGGCTCTCTTTTTACAAGGAGCCACATGGAGCAGACAGGGTGCAACAGCTCTGGGAGAGGTTTCATCTCAACATAAGAAAGAAATTTTTTACAGTAAGAATAACCATTCACTGGAACAACCTCCAGTGGTAGAGTGGTAGAATGGATGTGGTAGAGACCACGTCACTGGAGGTTTTCAAGATGCAATTGGACAGGGTGCTAGATAAGCTCATCTTGGCTCCCTTACCCAGGGCCTGGTGGACCAGGTGATCTTTCAAGCTTCTAACCTGGGCTATTCTATGATTCTTTGATTGTCACAGGGAGCAGACAGGTCACCTAAGTCATTGATTCCCTGTATCTGTCATTGAAGTCTACGTAGTTTCCACACTGTCATTTGGTCTTAAACTGTGCCCCAGGCTCCTGAAGTTATATCTTACTAACATTGCAGAAGGTCCCAGCCACACCATCACACTCAGTGCCACACAAACACACAGCAAAAGACAGTTGTTATCTGCCTGAGTATGATTTAAAACAAAACAAAGATACCAAATGGGAGAAATGCACTACTAACATCGCTGCTTAAAGGTGGAGAAGTGGGGCTCTGTGCAATGAGCAAACTTTCCAAAGGTTGGGAAGCATGTCTCAGAAAGCAAGAGTTAAATCTCGACAATGGGATCATAACCATCTTGCCATGTTACAATTGCTAGAGCTTGTCATATATGGCTAAAATATATTAAAAGCAGAGTTCACCTGATCTGTACAAGAATTATACTATACTTCAGTTAACACGAATTACCAAACGCTAATGGTTTAGTTAATAAAAAGATCTTTGACCTGTGAAGTCTTGACCACTGTACTTAATCACTTTGAAAAAGCATGTGTGCTTCCTCTGAAATGCTGAGTACAGCTATCTGCTACCCACCTTACTAATCTCAGTATGAAAAATACGTGCCTCATTTCACTGGGAACACTTTGCCAGATTTGGGGTTATACTCTCTCTGGACAAGGGAAGAGTGTGAAGGCCTCCTTTTTGTCATGCACCTCACCGGACAACACAAATAGCAAGCCTTAGGCACAATTCCTGCACCAGGACTCATTAGCTGTCCTCCTGAAAAACTCTTTATTTCATTGCATCTATACAAATGTGAAGGAATATGTACTCAGAGGTCTGCAGGTGAAGCTGAGATCACAGGTATGTCATAGCCATGATATAAGCTTTATAAAAATCTCTGCAGTGTGAGGAAAAAAAATCAAAATATTGATTGTAAGGTTTGATCAGTTGTTCTTTTCAGAAGAAATTTCAATCTGATTTGTCATGTTATTGATTTTTTTCTTGCTCTTTGAGTAATTATTTTCAGTTATTCTTAGCCGATTGCCTCACTTTGAACTAGTATCAGATATCAGATTCGGGGGGGGGGGGGTATTTAAATGTGAGAAAATATTCAATTTGAGAAGTATTATAAAGTCAGATCTGAAAGAGAAAGCTGGTATGTGTCCTTCTGGGGAAAAAAAGAAATCAAAGCACTTTCTACTTCCTAATATGGCAAGCAAGGCCATTTAACTGTGTGAGAAAAGTAGAAAAGGTTTTATTATGTTCAAAGGTGCGAGATAACTTATCAAGTCTTCAATTCATCATGTGCTTTACAGTGCTATTTACCTAGGTATCATTTCCAAATATAGCCAGAACATTTGTAAATACATAATGACATATCTTTATTGCAATAGGTTTTCTTCTGCATGATTCAGCAGAATATTGAGTAGCATATTGAGTAGTTTAAGTTTGCAGCTATATCAGTAACGGTTGATAAATCTGGACAGGTGACATACTGAAACAAGAAAACTTACTTTCTCTTCTTACTACCTACCTATCCTGTTTCTAATTTTCATTCTTTCTTCAAAAAGAGTGTGTAAATAAGTTTAAATGCCTTGTGATTATTACTCCATTAAGAAAGACTTGACCCAAAATCTGCTGAGATCATCAAAAAATGATTGCAGTTTTGGCTCAAGTTCTCCAAATGCAGGTGATTATGAATTGACCAAAAACACACTGTAGGCAGTGAAAGTTCAATTTGAATACAGTTCTTATCCCTCTGCCCCCTCTCGTAATACGTTAACACATTTTCTGCCTTTGGCAAAACCAATAAAATCTCAGCCATGCCTTTTTGCCGCGTTAACGTACACCCAGAACTTGTTGACTATCTTAACATGCAAATCTTCTCAAAGTTTATCCCAAAATACAAGCACAGGGAAACATGGAATGAAATATTCAGCTGCTTCTCAGACAGCCTGTGTTTTGGGTACATCACAGATAATTGCAGAGAGCACTCTAATCGATTTTTTTCCGTGTCACACAACCTTTTTCTTGAAAGAAGATCATTGGATAGAACACATGCATAGGCCTTCTCTTAAGAAAACTGTTATGTGTTACATTTAATGGAATATCTGAGACCATAAAATAAAGTAGCACAATTTGAAGGCCTCTGGAGTGGCATAGGGAAGAGAGACACTCATAAGAGTTCCTATACATTCATATGCAGTAGTTAAAGAAAAAAAAGATTTAAGAAATGAAAGCTCAGTTGCTCTGCAAAGAGCTTTTAGATGGAAATGTCCTTTTGCAAATACTTCCAAATATTTACACTTTGTTTAAGATTTTAGGCATTTTTTACATTAATATGAAATTTGAAGACTTCAAGGCAGAGATTGCCTGGATTTCTAATTATGGAATCATAGAATCACAGAGGAACAGAGGTTGGGTTGCCACTGGTTGCCCAGTGCCTGCTCATAGCAGATCCAGCTAGATTTAGTTGCTCATGCCCATGTCTGGTTGAGCCTTCAACATCAAGGATGGAAAGTCCTCAACCTCTCTGGGAAAATTGCTCCAGTAGTTGATGACTCTCATGACAAAAAGAAATCTTTATATTTAATTGCAATTTACATTGTTCAGCTTTGTGCCTATTGCCTCTTGTGCCGTAGCGCACCTACGAGAAGAGTCTGGCTCCATCTTCTCTACCCCTCCCATTACAGGTGGCTGAAGACAGCAATAAGGTTTCCCCTTCGTCTTCTCTCCTCAAGGCTAAACAGACCAAGTTCTCAGTGTTTGTATCAAAAAACTCAGCTCCCTGAATAATTTGACTTTAGAACTCTTCTTTTCAGGGTTATGAGGACAAAATATGATAAAGTATTATTTCAGTATGGCATAACTGGGATTTCTTAAATGATGTTACAGAAACTGATAAACATGATTGTGTTAGGAGACTTGGAAAAAAATCTTAGATTATGCTCTTCTGATTAATTACAGAACTGGGAAAAATAGCAGTTTAAAAAAGATTTAAGATATTTGCTTGCACAAGCATTACTCAGAGCCAGCTTTATTTTTTAAGGATGCAATTTTTCTCTCAATCTATAATGTGGTACCGTGACTGGATAATATATCTTCAGGCTTTACAGACTCCTGGCATGACATACTCTTTGAGACAGTAGATCTTAATAGATCCTTCTGCATTAATCCTGACTAATGAGCAGATGAATAGTTAATTAAAAATGCTCCATACAGGCTTTGACACAATAGACCATTGCGACTTCACTGTGGTTCTTGCTTTCTAATAGATGAACAGAACTTGCATTTTTTCCATTAGATCATAATGGCTCAGAAAGCTCCATTACAGTTTACCAGATCACTGATCTATGAGCTAAACAGTATTTAAATATTTCTTGATTTGATTTACTATGGTATATGATCTCCTGTGCCTTCGCTGAATCCATATAGTAAAAGAATCATTATGTCATTTCTTTAGTCACTGATCTAGCAGACCATTAGGAAGTTTTCCATTCTGTCGGCATTAGGCTTTAAGGGCTTGGTTTTTCCTCGTATTCTGACCGTGGTGCTCTGCAAGAGGGGAAGCCCCTTGACATGGATGATTCTTCAAGTGCAATATGTACAGCATGAAACCATAGGCAGCAGCCCATATCAAGTTAAAATGAGGTCTTTTCTGGCTAAATAGAACCCTGTTTTTATCTCCTGAATTATACATTCACCAGCTTCTGATGACACTGCACATTTAAAAAGTGCTGGCAGGTGTAAAAAGATGTAAGATGACTGAGTTTTGACTCATATCGGAAAAGAATGCAGCCTTCCACTCCTTGCTGAACTCTCGCTAAGGTTCACTTGTGGGTAAATCTTCTGCTAATGAACCATGGAAAACAAGGAAAGAACTCTAAATGGCAAGGGTAGCATGACTGGTCTCAAACATCTACAGAACTCAGATTCAGTCAGATCAAGATCTCAGCAATTGTAAGATTAATTTTTTTGCAATTAGTGTTTAAGACATTTAGACCTCAGTAGCAAAGGAATGGTCAAGTCTTCACAGAGGAATAGACCTACTTTTATTTTCCTTTAAAGAAATCCACTGTGGTTCGGGAATAAATGGTTCTCTGAGCAGTAATGATTCCATCTTACTTCATTTAGGCAAACGCACATTGTCCTTTCTCCAGCTAAGCACTTTTAGTCTACTTTAAAAGACAACACATTTTACAAAAGGACTTTCTCTAACTTTTCAAATTTCTGTGCTTAAATGCTGCACACAAACAATACATTTAAGCAAGGATTGTTATTTTTTCACTATCAATATTGTATTAAAAGAATTCATCAAACCAGTGTCCATGGAACAAACATCAAACCGGTCACATTGAATCAGATCATTTGACATGAAAATGCAAGGTGCCATTTGCCAAAAGTAATGGTCAATTTCAATGTTCACTTTTTTGAATAAAAATTCAGCAAATCATTTAACCTTCAAAATTTTGTATGCCTAGAGACAAATACCAGGTGCTCAAAAGAAACGCAAGAAATCATAGGGAAGATAACAGAGGAGAAACATGCCTATGCTAGAAAGCTCTTTATATGAGAGCTCTTTATATTTTTATTGTTTAGATGAATTATGTGCCTTAAGTGACAAAATTTACTTTCATTTGGTTTAAAAATATGTTCTATCTAATACAATGGTATTTTGTGGAATATCTATAGTTTGGATGCTTCTCAGTGGAATCAAATGCAGTAGTTAGATTAGGTGAGAGTTTCTTGAGAGATATTTGCTCAATTGTAAAAATAACATTTTAGAGAGAATTACCAAACCAGTAGAAATTAGGAAGAAATGAGTCATGGTAATTAACTTTCTTCAGGACTCTCATGTGTCAGAACCTAAATGTTACTCCTTGACAGATTTAGCTAAGGCATAATATTCTACCTAAAGTTAATAGTAGCAAATGCTCTATTAGTAAAGCAGAACATTTAGAAATATGATAAAGTTGATGCTCAAGAGAGCTGAACGACTACTAGGATTGATTGTTGTACTACTTTGATGTCCAAGTTTAAGGCCACCTACACAGTTATATTCTGCTTTATTTTGCAACTCATTAAAGAAGAAAAAGATTGTCCTACCAGCAAGAAGTATTGTCTTCCTTCCAGTAATAAAAAAATACTACACTGGAAAACTACAGGAACACTGGCCAAAAAGCAATAAAGAGAGATCAGGAGAACTTCTGAAACATTAATGATGTCCTTCTGCCAAAGCTTGTAAAAATGTGCTAAAACTTTGAGTATTCATGAATATGGCAGCTTGAGATTTACCTCATCTCATCAAGTCCTTGGGCTAAGTTTTCACTTACCCAATATTTTTCCCAGACGGGATCTCGGTAGGATTATGAGAGATATGGGGAAAGACATACATTCCTTAGTCAAGAGATAATTAAACAGAGTCATCAAGGCCAGACCTCTGACTGGGCTGTGAAATCTACTGCCAGATGTTGCAGATACATCTGTCTAAGTACTAACAGGATCCTTCTCATCACAATATCTAAGCATTTCAGAAATATTAATGGGTTTTCTCTCTGGTAAAGGAATATTTTTTCATACTAATATAGTACCAGACAGAGCTGGACAAATAACAGTAACAAAATAGGTAATTTTTGAGTTTGGATTTTGGTTTCTAACTTTTTCTGTCTGATTTTTTTTGTACATGGAAGGAAAAAACACCTTGAACTTTCCAAAGCTTGAAAATCTACAGACATCTAGTTGCTTCCACATAGAATACTCTTTCCTCCATAGTTCTGTAGCCATTGAACAACAGAGCATTAAGAAATGGTGAACTGTTTATTGATGGTTCACTTCAGTATATTTTTAGGTATACTGGTCTTAGTGTAGTAGTAACTGTGGCCTAAAGATTGAAAAACTGAAAGACAAATATGAAGGATCTTATATACATGTATACATATATATGTGTTTAAAAGTATGAAACAAAAATTATTAACAATAACAAAATGTGTATTAAATATGTATGTAAATATATATTTTTATATAATTTGAAATGTGGGTGTATGCATTTCTGAGTACACATGTAAGTACCTTGTTTTTCACCTATTTCATAGCGCTTGGGAGTTGTCTTACATTTTTTGAATAGTTTGGGTTGGCCATCCTGAACTGCCTGCACTACGGTGAACATAATATGTGAGAGAGAGAAACTTCTGCTTTACTGTACACAGGGACGGAGACAATGGGAAAGGAAAGATGGGGAAGTGGCATCAAATCTTATACTTTGTGTTAGAAAATGGCACTCTTGTCTGCAACGATCCAAGTAGGCTTTCCTGCTCAGACCTCACAGACCAGTGGATAAACGCTCATATACACATATGAGAGCAAAAATGGGACGCATCCGTTAGACTTGGCATTAAATAACAAATAATTGAAATACCTCCTTCAAG
Source organism: Phaethon lepturus (assembly GCF_000687285.1). NCBI lineage: Eukaryota > Metazoa > Chordata > Aves > Phaethontiformes > Phaethontidae > Phaethon > Phaethon lepturus. The sequence continues at coordinate 14,781 of NW_010509758.1, forward strand.
AGATCACTAAACATAAACGTCCAGGTGATGCAACAAAATGCAAAAACATTTGCTTTAAATGTCTGCAGCATTGCATTTCAGTAAATTAATACATCGTAATTAGAGATCTTCACTGAGATCATACCAAGGGAATGAGTTAGTAAGTAGGCTGCAAGGTTTGCTCTTGCTGAGAGTGAAGGTGTCCAGGTCACACTAGTTGTTGCTGTGAATAAAAAGATATGTGTTCTCTGTCAGCTTGTAGTGTCCAAAAAGGAGGTACATTTTCATGCAGTAATCCTGGGACTGCAGGGTGAGATGGACTTGAGCAGACGGCACCTCAGATGGGCCAGCCTTTCTCCAACGACGGTCAAGGGAACCCAAATGGCCATGTAGATGGGACATAAGCTGCCTGCAAAGGCTAAAGAGGATTGAGTAGGGTACCAGTGAAATCTGAGTTATAAACCCTCTGACGGGGAGTCGGGGTGCCCCTCTGCCCCCTCACGGGGCACGCTGAGCTGGTCCCAGGGTCTCCCATGCATGTGCTACAGCCAGCTGCGTGATGGATGTGTTGACTTAAGGCATGGCCCACTGACAGCCCTGGCACTTGTCAATCTCTGCTGGGTCTCACCCTCCACACTCTTTGGAGGGAAGGTCAGTTTACAGTGTCTGAAGACCTAAGCTAAAGTACATTAATCCATTATGTAGTTTCCTAAGTATCCCTTGCCAAATTCTATGATGGCAAGGGATACTTATATACTCACATATATCACATACAGGCACCTGCTACTGATCGCACTGGCATTTCTGCTGTTAGCTGGAGGTGGAAGCTCACATGCTAATTAATGATGTAACTCTTACTACACAAATACTTCTGTTTTAACAAAATTACTACAGCTGCATACAGTCAGGATAAATTTCTGTAGAAGAATCTAGATAAATTAAAGTTTGTTATTAATAATTTGTTACTAACTATATATAGTTAGTATATAACTGTACACATAATTATTATTTTGCTGAAGAGCTCTGTATTTTACGACTTTATTCTTATTGGTAGAATAATCCATTTAGTCTCTTGATTCAGTCCCAAGAGTTTGGTTAGGCCTTGTTGGAACTTCAGAGATTATCGAAAATACAGGTTTTCTTTTTGCATTTGTGCACAAGTTTTACCTTACATTGTATTTTTAGCTTTTAAGTGCATTCTCTTAATCCACTTTAGAAGATGAATTAGGTTCTGGCCAGGAAATATCTTTACAGTTGCTAAGCAGTTCCCCAACAAGTGAGAAAAAAACTGGTTTGGGTCCATTTAGCTGTCAGTAAATTTTGACGCTGTCACCACAATAATATTGATACACTTGTGATATTGAGATATTTGAAAAGTATATGTTCTTTGGACCTTGCGGCTTTTTTAAATACGCTTCCCAAGTTTAGTTTAGTGTTTCCTATGATGATATATAATACAATTGATGCTAGAAAGTACTTTACCAGGTCCTCTGGGGACCTGTGAGGACTTTTAGCATCAGTGTTTTCTAACTACACACTGCCTCTGTGCTCTCTACTCTTTCCAAAATCAGAAGAGGGAAAACAGCCCATGCAGAGCTGCATGGGTTGGGAATTACATTACAGCCATGTTCATTGTACTCTTGGAGGCATAGGTAGAATTTTGTTTGGTACTTGCAGAGTTAGTTGCTAATTATTTTATTAAAAACTTGTAATTTGTGCCGGAGAGATTTAAGACCTTGGCTAGTAACACATTGCCCAGCAAAGCAAACACATAAAACAAAATAAATATGGTTCAAAGCATATTCAGTGCCTTGAATAGAAAGAGGAACAGAAAATTGCCCACATATCAGGCTGACAGCTGTCATCTAGGTATTTGAGTTATTTTACTGATTAAAGAATTCATAAATTCCAAATTATTGTCAATATTTTAGAACCTACATTTTCAATGTTAGACCTAACCTCCATTGTGATCGAATGATCACAGGCTTTGACCTGTTAGAAGCCCACACATCTCCATCGGTTTGCTGAAACAATGAACTCGAAAATTTAGATTGCTGGTAAACATCTGTTTACCCAGTTAGAGTGCCTCAAATTATAAACTAAGCAGTATAGATTAGTTTTTAAAAAAAACAGTACTCACCTTGTTAACATCATCTATATTTTTGTGCAGATGTTCTTACTAATATTTTCTTTATTCAAAAAAACTGCAAAATAGGACTCAAAAAACCCACTGTATTAGCCTTTGCCAGGGACACATTACTCCAGAGCTTTCTTCTGCACAGTCAGTAATGGGACTTCTACTATGTTCCTTAGGAAAGTTTCTAATTATTTAGTGAAATTTATCATTAACATACTTGTTCGCTTGTCCAGGTAAAGTTTTTCTGTGCACAGCTTCACTCTGTTACACTTAGTTGTATCTTCTTCCATTTTACTAAACACTTTTTTCCTATCCTTTATAAATACTTCTAAAAAACCCTATAGAAATCCTTTTAAAAATATTTTTTAATTCCTTTAAAAATAACAGATGACTCTCAAGCACTCAAGACTTTTGCATATCTTATCTTTTCATTAAATTTTCTGTATTAAACAGATCTGCTCCTCACTGAATATGTTCTATTCTCTTTTTGAAATTGTTTCTTGTTTGCGAGTAGAAGACGCATTAATTTCAACTCTGAGTAGTCATCAATAAAAAGTCATTGTTCTTATGAAGTTCCTTTTACCTGTGTATCCCAGGGTTTATGACAAACATTATACAATCAATATGCCTCCCCAGCAGCAGTGTGTAATTCTTCGCACGCAAGGCTGTAAAACGAAGCACCCCTTAGGACTTCAAGATTCTACTTTGACTCGAAGTTGCACAGCATCTTTGAATACCAGGCCACATGGTTTTCAGGCTGGATATTAAAAAATACAGGTCAAAGAAAAGAAATTTCCAATTTAGCTCCATTCATCTGCTGTACTCTCACATACAAAACGAGGCAGGCATATGCTTACAGCCCATTGACCTCAACAGGGCATAAACACATTCATCAACATTTCAGATCAGAGCCTTAATTACCAGATCCCATACTGCCTGACTCCATAGGTACATAGTATATTCACTGGATACATACAATACCAATTCACACACTAGTGCCATGTGAATAAAATTACATTATTGCTTGTTCACAAAAACATGAGTACTGCTTCTTTTCTTGTGTTAGGTAGGAATTGAAAGGGACCAAAAGCAATGGCCAAAAATCTCATTATAATTGTTTCTTTTCACTCATAACATTCATGACCCAGAAGTGCAGAAGCAAGGATTGAGAATGAAGTGGCCAGATTTTCAAGGCTAGCTATACCAATCCTTGGGGAATGACAAGCATAAAGTCTCATCGTTTCTAGCTGATAAACAAGAGAAATTAGGGTGATCCTCCATCTCTTGTTTTACGCAAATATCCCTCACCACTGTAATTTATACCCCCCGGTTATTATTTATCACTTATTTTAAGAGATGCCCCTTAGTTCAAACAGTTGTAGTAGGGATACAGCGAAGGCTGAATGAATTAATCAAAACTTTGCAGATGTGGCTTACTTTCATTGCAATAATTCAGCCTGAAAACAGCTAGAGTTTTTAACAATATAAATCAAAACATAACAATTACAACAATTTCCTTTCTGAGCTGCCTGGAAGAATCAAACGACCAAAATACAAGGCCCTGCTCTGAGCTCACAATTCCTTCCCCACCTCAAGAGAGGTCTGTCTGCGGGGGAGCAGGCTGGAAAGTGTCTACAGTCACCTCCTCTCCATTCATTCATTAGGTCGCTGGCTTATATGTGGCATGGTTTTGTACTGTGGGCCATCCTTGAAGAGCCTTAGCTGCAGTGTGGTGGTGAGAAGCTGAGGCATTTATGAGAGCATCCAGGCGTTGCAAGCGAGCTCAGGTAACCGCAGTTGTGCAGCACCTTTAAATTCAGAAGACACTAAAAGATGTATTTGCAGAAACTGTATAGATATGCTATCAGCTGCTACCGAAATGGAAGATGACAGTTTTGAGACACGTTTCCAGAAGAGCAGCCAGCATCCTGCAGAGTCAGCTGTTTGGTATCTAAAGATTATTCTGTCCCATGGATTTATCACAGGCTGAATACGGGCTGTGTGGGTATGTAGTGTGTACTGGCCTGCTCCGTGTAAGTACAGGGCAGACTGTGACCATGGTCTTAACTAGCATTAAAACATTATTTATGTGTTTTTAATTGACTGAATTACAGCCCAGTACACGGCTTACGATCATGACAGCAATCCTGAGGGAACAGTCTTTCAACAAATCAAGACACAACCTGCTAGCTGTCTCATAAAGATAGGGCGACCTGCTCCTTTATTCATTTCGTGCCTCTGAAGACATTGTTAGAAAAACATTATTCCTCCCTTTTTGTAGAAGTGCACATCAGAAGTCAAACAAGACCCGAGCTAGCTTTTTCATTCCTAAACCAACAGAAACACACAAACAAGCAAAACCTCTTAAGAGGCTGGTACCGCAAAACCTTCAACTTGGCAGGACAAGACGAATTAACAGGAACTGAAGATGCCATCTTCAGAAAGCAGACCAAGAGGTTGTCTTTTAAACATGCCTTTTTACTCCCCAGTTCATTTACTTCACATCTTCATTTTCCTAAACCATACCTGAACATGTGCCCACCATCTTATTGGTTCGCTTCACTGCTGTGCTAACATCGTTAAAATGATTGATTATTATTTTAATAATCTAACCTTGCAGATGTCTTAACAAAATGTCCAGTACCAAAACAACTCTGGGACTTGGCCTTCTTATGTTTCAGCATAACAGATAACCTTACTTTTATAGTCTATTCCCTAATTAATAGAAAGTAAAATTGCCCTTTCTGAGTAAAAATCTACATGTACCATCTTACCCACAATTCATTCACTTTTGCCATGTAGCAAAACTTCTAATTAACCAGGTCTCTCAAGGGCCTGGTTAACTTCTACTTGCACAGCTATCTTGCTGAAAACCTTAATATGGTCAACAACTCCCTAAAAAGAAGAGGCTTTGCACTTTCTGGAATGAGAGAAGAAATGGTTTTGCATGGATCAGTAAAGATAGCAATAATTGCCATAAGGCTTACTGTAATTTATGCAGAAGAAGTTTCGCAATTGCTCATAGTGGACTGTCAGATGTGAGACAGCATGCAAATGGAGCAGATCATAAAAATAATTTCGAGCCTAGGTTCTAAGAACAAAATTCTTGAAACCTTCCTTTATTGCTAAGAAATGTAGGAATAGAGAAAACAATGTGATTGCTAGGAAAGTAACAGAAGCGCATATTGTATTATTCATACTCTCTTACAGAACAGGACCAAGCTAAATAATACAGTTTTCCAAGATTTATGCACAGCTGTATCTTGGTAGGACAAAAGGTTCATAAATTGCCAGCAGTATATTGGTCCTCTCTCAGTTTAGGAAACAAAGACAATTAAAGTCTTGGTTGACAGAGTGTATCTTTTTTTCTGCGGCCACTCGTGCCTTAAGCCATGGAAACACAGAAAAGTTTTTCGTAGTTGTTGGTTCCTATACAGCCAATAAGTAAATAAGCCATTGTTTGTTTGATTCATTTCAAGACAGCAATGAAAATACATTAGGAATATTTGGAAGAGTAAAAATTATACTGAAATGACCTAGTTTGAACTTTGACAGTTATGGTAGATGTTACTCTACAATTTTTGCAAAGAAGATTAAATACTTGCTGACAGCTAATTGTCTAGCTCCTTTACTGTGCACGTCAGCAGAGTTTGGTATATATGATATTGAATACAGCATTTCAAACGCTCTCAGTCGTGTCCTGTCACTTTCCCAATGGCACCCAGCTTTCCAAGACATAGTTCACTCAGGTAATTCTGAACACATAGAAACACTGAAGCATATCCTCCCAAGATGCCTACCTCCTACTTGGCATCTGAAAGGGTCTTAAAATGTTTTTAACTACTCGTGTTTATCTGTATGCATTAGATGTGGGACTCATCTCACCTAAGTTTAAACGGTAAAAAATCATACAATGTCTAATCTAAACTACTTGTCTAGTGCAATTATCTCGGAAGAAAGATAAATGTTTTCAGAGAACAGTTCATCCCTCATGCTTAGTTAGTACATTACATGGGTTTGGAGTGGAAAGGAAAACATGAAGGAGTAAAGGTTGTATTTGTGTGATGTTCTAGTATCTCCTGATACCGACCTGTGATAGTTTTACAGCTTCTCTGTACCTTTTCCTCAGCCATGTTGTGGTCTTCTCAGAATCTCACTTCACTCAAAGCAAGACCCTATTTTCTTTGCCCTTGCAGTACAGGCTGCGTTCACAAGTCTATAAATACAGTACCTTGTTTTAGGGGGCTGTGCTCTTGATATTTCAAAATAGAAAGGTGGACTCCTCATGTGAGTTGTCTGAGCTATTCTGGATGGACTGACCGCAGGGATTCTAGACATCTCTCATGAGCACCTCACTGAGATATCTAAACGTGGTGAGAAGAGGCAGGTGTCTTCAGTTCTCCAGGTTTTTATAATGGTCTGATAATGAAGGTGAATGAGAAGATGTTGACTGTAAAAAAAAAAAAGAGGAGAGCTCCACACTGTACACTTGCCAGTGACCTGTCTACTTTTTTTTTTAACCTACATTACTGAGTGACAGTAGACGTCCCTCTTTCTTTTTCTCTTAGGAAAATACATTGCTGCTTCACCTGTTCCTCATCTTGTTTTACTTCACTTATCTTTAGGAATTATGTCTTGGAGGGATTTTCTGTGCTATTCAGATCTTGACTGCTGAAGATCAGTGGCTTTAACATTTGCCTGTCAATGGCAGATGTTTTTGTAATCCCATGTCCCATACTCGGAATGCTGGATGTTACAGCCTTGACATTTGGCCTAAGACTGAGGATTTGCTATTAGTATTTCCCCGGGAAACTGACACTTGACGGACAGGCTACATAATCCATGCTTGGTTACGTTTCTTAGTGAATTGATTTCCATTTCAAATTGATGTGGGCAAAGACACAAATGCCGTAGATCACCATCTATTCCCCACCTACATTGTATTTTAATAAAATGCAACATGCATCGCAGTGTAAGCTATGAAACATATAAATCTGCAACATGCAGTTTGAAACTTGCTTACAAAATACTATGAATGCTTTCCACATTTCCCTAGTGTTTATTTACTTATGCAGGAAGCCTAGGAAAATATTTTGATGTATTGCATGCCATAATTTTCAACATTACTCAAAATGCTTCAAAAGATTTTTAGTGAAAGTTAACCCACATCAATCATGACCTTGACATGAAAAATTACTGCCAACCTTTAAATAAAAAAAGAGAGGGAGCAAAAACTTTAATACTCCTGGCTGATGCCGAATTGTTGAAAACATTCAAAGTGTTATGTACGTACTCTGTCTACAGTGTAACTATATAAAAACAAGCCAATCATTTATTATCATGGCAAATGTAATTAAAAATCTTTTATCTTTTCAACTTCTAGGATCCCGGAATGTGCACTTTGTATAGTGAGAATTATATTTAGTAACTATTGTATTAGTAACTATAGTAACTCTTTCTACTTTAGATTAATGTAGATTCCAATGAATTCGCTGGGAGCTTTCAAAGTTAGTAAAAAAGTGCATTCCAGCTATGACTTTGCACCATATGTTGCTCCTTTGCCATTTTATTTCCCAAACTGAAGATGTACCTGTTATCCAAACAAAAGATATTAGAATAAGCAGGTTGACCTTCTTTTCTAGTATTCTTCTTACGAAGGAACAAGGAGCTACGTGCCAAGACCTGGTTGTCTCACAGGATCTGAATAGAGTAAACTTTCTATTTGGTAAGCACAAACAGCATTGCTTCCAGCTTGGTACCAAAAACTCATTAATGTGCCTAACAAAGATGGCATATATCCTTTAATTTCTCTGAGAAAAGTAAACTTCATCAGAAGTCTGAGAGTTAGGTTATCATGTCTAATTTCTTATATCTATGGAGAGTTTTGGTCAATGTGATGTCCTTGGGCACAGAATAAAATATGATTTAAATGAGAAAATGCTTCTTTTCTCTGTTATTATGGAAAACTTCAGCCTTGAAATATTTTAGCTGTACATTCCTCTAGAATGGATGCTTTATAAAACCTTGTTATTATAAATCCAGCTTATTTCAAAACCCTGATCCGCAAAGCCTCTTTGTATACAGATTTCTGATGTTTTTTGCAACACATCTAAATCATATCATCTAATTTATTCAGAGTTCTGACCGTGCTTCTCGGTCTCTTACAGCATTTCAACAAGTTGTGCAAAGTATGACATTTTATGAAAATATTACATCTACCTGAGGATATGAAAACTGCTCTTCTCCATCTGACTTGTTATTCTACTCTTGCAGTGGTCAGATTCACCTATAAATGTCCTATCACACTTTTAAATCATGCGGTACTGTATATCACAGGGCAATAGAGGAAGGCAATTTCCTTCTGCTCACGGTGGTAGTTTTACATGCTTAACTTGAACTCTTATGTCAAATGAACTAGAAGCATTTTAACTGAGCTAGTAAAGGACCTAGAAATGGCCAGTATTCTTGAAATAGCTATCCCAGGACAGGAATGAATTCTACTGCTAATTGAAGAAAAATAGTTTCCAGAAAATATGAATAATGATCGCAAATAATAAATGTAACCAAAAGCAAAGGCCATTAATCAAGGAGTTCTTTTCTGTGATCTCTTCTCACTGCCTGAAATATAAATACAAATTTAGAATTTGTCAACAGTAGTTAATGAGAAGCCCAAGACTAAGTTTGTAACGATGAAACTTTAATACAACTAGTAAATTGAAAATGTTAAAGGAAAAAAAACCTCATGAAGGAGAAGATGAGATCTGTGTGTACACATGTGTTTCTCCTTGTCTTATTTCTCACCAGAAGCTGGTTCAACTCAATAACAGTTCATTCCCAGCATCTTGAAGCACTGGTCAGCCTTACAGCTCTCTTTTTCAAAGGAAAACAAATGACTGATAGCACAGACACTCAGTTCTCAATCACTCTTAGAGTTGATCTCTTTTGCTTTGGAGAGCTCCAAAGCATCTCATGAGTTCTAGTTTTCTCATCTGTCTGCTTTTGTGGAAGATGCTGAAAGCATCTCCTCTTCTGCCTATTTTCAGTAATTGCCTCATAATGGCAAGGAGCACTTCAGGAGAATCTATTGGCCATGTTAGATTATGTCTGACCACTAGACTGATGCTCTGAAGGTTTTAACTCATGGGATCCTGTGCCATAATTTTTCTTCCACTTCATTTACAATATTCCTATTTTTAGCATAAACGTGAGACAGACCCAATTATACCTGAAGTTCAGCAGCATATAATAGGTGTCTGAATTTGACTCTTGAGTTATTCTAATCATCGTTTTCACAGTTCAACATCATTTACACAATGCTACTTGGTTTTAAACACCCTGGGCTCAAAGTCATGTGCTTAAAATAAATTAAAAAAAAAAACCATAAATTACTAAGAAATGCATTACAGTCAAGTACCTGTGATATGCTGTGCTTAGGAAATACAAAGTAGCACATGAGATTATATTTTTAGCAGCTGTATTCTCCATTAATTTTTTTTCTGAATGCTGGCAACAATAAGCCAGAGTGAACATGCACTCTTTATAGTTGTTCAAATTTGAAAAAGCTGCTGTAAATTTGAATTTTCCTTTCCTAGATGTATTTAAGTCAATTTCTATCTGTGCTTCATTGCATCTCCATTAGCTCCTGTCCTTCAACGGTGATTCGCAGCCTCCTTGCAGCTGTGCTCCACTTGACTGGGTCCGTAACATTCCAACTGCAAATAGATGGGGACCTGGAACCCCATTTTTTCTCTGACATGTGTTTTCATGTGAATTATTAGCAATGAGTTTGAATTGTTCCAGCAATATTTGACAAACCTTAAGCATCTATCTGAAATCCAGTCTCCTAAGTACAGGCCATCCTTTGTCTGGGATTTCCCAGAGAGAATTATCTTCATAGGTGCAGTGTAGTAAGTCTGGTGCCATTATAAGGCAATTCTGATGTTTTGAAGACTGGTTGGATTTATTTTATTGCATATGCATAAAATAGCTGTGCAGTGCAAATACAGCTGGTCTCTCAGAAGCGTCTCTGCAAATTTGCAGACACCTGGTAACCCTATAAGGTTGAATGCTACTATGCGTACACAGTGGAGCTAGCCAGGCTACTAGATGTCAACAAATCCCAGATGTTCACTGCAGATGTGCTGACTGGGAAGGAGTCACAGGCATTCAACAGCCGGATTCATGTTACTACGTATGTTCGGTAACAAACAAATTCACAGTGATGTGAAAACATCTCGAGTAAAAATTATTCTGTAAAAATGAAGAATATCTTCTCATCCTTTGCAGATAGGTTTTCATCTGGAAGTGGATATGTCCTAGTCGTGTGCTAATCCTGATTAAATAAATAATAACGAATAAATAAACACCACCAAAGTACTGATATGTTCAATTGACTTTACTTAGGAAAGCTAATGGGGAGCTGGCACAATCTGGAGGAAGGGAAATGGCCCCACCAAGTCATGTTTAAATAAGACTTACAGAAAGCACATTTTACAAGCACATCCATCCTAAAAATATTTTTAGCCTAGAGCATTTTGGACCCTTTTGGATAAGTGTAACTTTGAAGGACTTAACTGAGCCATATCTAGAACCATATCTAAAATATCCTTCAAGAGATTAATTAAAATGTCACTGCTTCTCTCAAGTACAGATGTGGAAGAGAAAACAACACTAACCTTATCCACACAGAATCTCATCGTAAATTTTGACTTGCCTATGTGTATATATGTACCCTATACATGTATCCCATTAATGTCAGTAGCATATCAGAGTTGAGACCTCCTATGTATATCTGAGAGGAAATTTTTGTTACTGGAGAAGACTTCATAGTGTCTAAAAGATAAAGAATTGTTAGTGATGAGATTTGGTCATTGTTCCCAGAGCTGTATAATTAGTCTTAAATGTTCTAGTTACAAACCTGCTGTGGATTTGCACGTGTAACTCCTGGTGATTAAAGCAGGACATGAAGAGTAGAACTAAGCTTTTGCTCTCTATGGAAGCAATATATTAAACTATGCCCACTGAAATCACTGAAAATATTATCTTTTCTTTGCTGGGTCAGGATTTTCTCCCACATCTGGCTAAGTACTCAATAGATTCATTTTCAGAGACTCTATTCCCTCTACCTTTTCTCCTGGTTAGATAAGATATTTTCAAGAAAAAAACTGAAAAGAGAACTAACCCAAATAAATGCATAATTTTGATATTCTGCTTCTCCCTGGCATAAGCATAAAAGGAGAATGAAAATGTTTGTGCTCCTACTGTAGTGTTGATTCCAAATCCAATGTACATACAGAATGAAATGTAAATCCATTGGCTTTTCATGTTGTGGATTTTACAATATTTTTAATATTGATTCAGCTATATGCTGGAAAGTGTCTTTCATTAAAAAATCCATAAGCAACTGAGGAAGGGGTTGAGGTGATGTCTTTGTGTCTGCTAAAGTTTTAACTACTCCTGTGTATAGGCAGGTAAAATCCAGGAGTGGGCAATCTGACATAAACTGCGTCCTTCTCTTATCTCCAAGATTTTATGACATGCTTGCCTTTACACTTGTAACTCCTGGGTTACATTTCAATTGAGTTCTCCCTCACTGTGTCGCTGTCTTAAGTATTTTTCATTTTTCTAATGTCAAAAGCTCTTCTGTTGAGAGGACTCAACAGGAAGTGGATGCAGGGAGTGTGAGCTCTGATGAGATCCTTTAATCCACCCCTAATCCCACTCAATTAAAACTCCATTGATGACAGAAAAATCATTAAGTGCTGAAGAACAGGAAAATGAGCAAAAACAACACTGCATGAGAAATTAGATGCACAGCTTTTAACACGGGTGCTCTTCTCTTTCCCCAGCACACCTCCTTTCCGTGCCACTCCTGGCAAGCCAAGCTCTTAACTCTTACAACTAAGCAGGTAAAAATATATAATCTAGTTGGCAGCTTAAATAGTGCAGCTCTCACTGTTCAGGGAGAGTTATGCACAGAATACCTAACGTCACACATCCTTCCACTGCTGGGGGAGTTGGAGAGATCTGGAGGCTTATGTGAAGGGTCCGTTCAGTGACTGTTCTCTGCTTCTATAAACACATAATGCTAGTTTACTGTGCATCCCCATTCTACCTATGCACTGCTGCTTACCTGTGTATTTCTGCAATTAATTTCCAGAGAGGCAGTTTGCAGAGATAGGAGAAAACCTGTGAGTAAAAATAATTAGAAAAAAGTTTCATCATTCTGTTTATAAATAGGTTTTAATTGCATTCTTTTCTATTTTCTAGTGTAAAACACAGAGGGCATTTATTGTTTGATACCTTTACATTTAGTGGGTCCATTTCTCTGCTTTATCTTTTTTTGACTGAAGTAGGGGGAAAATGAAGTCAAGAAAGCAATGTTTGATATTACCTCTCCCCTTTGCATGTCCTTTCCCTCTGATACCTTCAGGTGGTTTTTAGGTCATAGGGATATAGGAGGCATAGTAGAGGGTGTACAAAGAGCTAACGAGCAGCAGGTCTGAATGATATTTTCCACTGGGAAACCTGGGAACCATATGCTGTAAATGTTGAGTACAGTTAATGTGGCTTGAAGCAGCATTAAATCCATTTAAACTGCATGAGCCCCCTCTTCCCAGAGTGCACACATGGGTCACGGAGCCAAAAGCTGTACAGCAACCAGCTGGACTTTGTTGACGGTTCTGGTGGTGGCCAGAGGAAAGCCTTTGAAAAAAGTCTTTTTGCATGTCTATGCTGAGAATCTACAGCATTGCAGTCTTGATTTTTCATGGATTCCCAGTCTTTCTTTTCTTCCTTTCTTGGCCTGAAATAGCTGTATTTGGCATCTCAGATAATCTCACAGACATAAGGAGGGCATGAGATAATTTATAGAAACTTAAGACCCAAACAATTGTAGACTTCTTGGACTCGTTTTGTTCCCCCTATGTGATTTGATAATGGAAGGGTGTATGTAGACTTTCATCTTTCTTCACCACTAATTTAAAAAAAGAATGTCCTGGTACTTTTCCAGGCAATCTGTGTGCACCTATAAAGTGAAATGCAGCTCATAAACATTAACCATGTTGAAACAATACACTCGCTGTTTGCAATCACATTATAAACAACTTCAATGTAAGACACAATTTCTAGACATCTGTAATGTCACTGCACAGGGAAACCCAACCTCCACGCCTAAAACACAGACTAATACTCAACACATATAATTATATGCCTCACACTCAATCAATATGTTAAATGTCCATTGCTTTTAATAAGTACTTCTTCATCAAATAGTGCTGGTATTTAACCTCTGACCACTTTTACACTCCTTTCACGCCTCTTCTCCCTGTTTCTCTGGTACGCACTCACTGCTGTCTACTACAGACTGCAGATTGCCAGAACTTCTTTGCTACATGCTTAAGTGCCTTGTTCGACGCCTTGTATTCCAATTCCTATTTAGTGCCCTTAGGCATTGCAGTAGAAATAATAACTCATGGGTCCTGACCCTTCAGATACTTTCTAGTACAAGTAATACCCACTAAGCACGTCCAAGAGCAGGCTGATGATTTGTGCAACTGGCAAACAGAGGCTCAAGAGATTCTTTAGAGGTTTCACTTGATAAAATGGAGAATGTTGCCATGCTTGTATTCCCTGACATTTTGTTTGATATAACAAAAAGCTTTTGAAAGATAGGTGGTTTCCAAGGGTTGAAGTACCTTGCGATTTGCTTGTAGATCTCCCTCGGACAGCTCAGAGTCATCCCTCTCTCTCCTCAGCCACCAGACCCACAGTCGGCTGCCAGTCGTCAGCTTCAGCTGCAAAAGTACAGGATCTGCAAATCTTCCACAACTCCTCCGAGTTCTATTCATAGAAATATACTATGATCTATGCTCCGTGGGTCTGGTGCCAGCGATAATTTTAGAGGGGACTTGGCTGGTTTCTTCTGCCTCCTTTTTTGCACTATTTCAATACAGGTAACGTAAGGTCAGAGTCAAGACCTTGCAGAACAATTTCTCTATCATATTACACTGCAGACTTGTTTTTAGCACTTGTTCAGTGCTGCTGCAGAGCAGTCCTCTAGCAGACACTCTGTCAGTTTATTTTGTGTATTGTGGAATTTAAAAAAAGACGGCTGTGTGTGGTTTTTGAAGAAGAAAAGGCTACATAGTTTGACTAGCCTTATGAATAATATTCTAGACTGTGACTGATTTATTTTTTTTAAGTCAGACAGAGAATTTAGTTACATAGTCTGCCTCAGGAGTCAGAGAACATGCATGGGGAACACAACACTCAAACGGGTGCCCGAGGTGTCGGTTCCTTTATCAGCTGTATTACAGATACCTGGGTCCCGTCCTCTCAGTTTTCTCATCTGTTATATAGAGATGGAGTTCCTGATCCGTTGCATGAAGATACTGAGCTATGGGTAGTCAAGCTACTATGATCAGATAAACTGTGGTCAGACTTAATCCTGTAAAAGAGCCATTTGCCTATCGGTATGAGGTTGTTACTGCTGATGTGTAAACTACCCACATAGTCTACTTTTTCAATAAATACAAATCTAAATACTCTTCTAGAGTAAGCCTAAATCTCTAAAAAGAGATGTATTCATCTATCTGATATCTGCTGCTCCTGGACACCAGGACCCGTTCACAGATTACAGCTCTTTTACTCCGTGTTCCTCTAGGAACATGAATTACAAACGATGCAGCTGCATATGCTATTTTGCAACCATGGATAAGATCTTTAAACCTCTAAGCAGCTCCAAGGAAAGCAGTACAAGCTGTGGGCTCCTCTATGGCTTTGCCAGAAGTCATGCACATGAAGCGAGGCGTTCAACTTGCTGCCCTGGGGAGCAGCCCAGGAGTGTGTGCAGCATGGGACAGCCACAGCCTGCGCCTGCTAGGCACCTACCAGGCATGCCACCGCCGCTAGAAAGACGGAAAGAAGGTCTCTGCAGGTTTTCTGTCCTCTCTTCCTCGCTTCCTTAGCCTGCACAGAGAAAGTGTTGGCTCTATCAGGCTACTTTTCCCACCAGTTGTTAAAGTTGAGGAAAAAGGGATTTCAAAGCGCTTGATTGGGCATGCAGTGTAATACAGGGTAACAGGTTGATAACTTTCTCCTGACTGATTTTTTTTTAAAGCAACATTTTGCTAGAGTCAGCATTTCTAGCATCAGGCATTTGTGTCCACTCCAAGCCAGAAAAGCACCTACACAATTGCTTGTTTGTGGGAAACATGAGTCAAGGGAGAAGAGGTGTGTACTCGTGAGACAGGTACTATGGTAAATCAGTAGGCTGTAGGAAAGCCAGAATAACAGACAGAAAAATAAAATATTAATCAGAAAGTCAAAATTTCGGTCCTGTCTGGTGTCTTCATGGAAGAAAACAGCACCTATTCCAGAGGCAGTTGATCAGGCACGTTTGACACTGTATTTCCTGAGCTAGGGAAGACATAGCACGGCACTGGTAGCTGATGTGCAGGGTAATGGCAGACAACCCAAGCTGCAGGTGCTTTTCTCCCTGTCACTGTAGTATAAGACTGCAAGTGCTATGGACAAATGTTGTGAGACGGTACCATTCATGCTCAGTGAATTTAAAATGGTTTAAACCATTCCTAAAGTACACTCACTTGCTGAGAATAGAAATACTGGGTCACTTTTTGCCTATGCTTTGTCCTTGTTGCGTGCAAAGTTAGCACCACAAGCCTCACAGGCACTCTACTCACCGAGCAGCAAGGAAGCGAGACCACAGCCTTCATCTAGCACTGACATCATGAGTGAGATATATTCCTTTATACCTACCTCATTTTCAAAACCTTGTTTAATTCAGGTGAAATACGGACTGTAACACTGCTGTACTTGTATTTGCTGATTTCCACTAGTTTGAAGAATTTGTCTTGGGAAACTTGAGGAGAGAGCACAAGCCTTGGAGAAAGGGTCAACACAAA
Source organism: Phaethon lepturus (assembly GCF_000687285.1). Classification (NCBI taxonomy): domain Eukaryota; kingdom Metazoa; phylum Chordata; class Aves; order Phaethontiformes; family Phaethontidae; genus Phaethon; species Phaethon lepturus. The sequence continues at coordinate 30,822 of NW_010509758.1, forward strand.
GTACTGGTTCAACTCAAAGTTTCTTCAAGTGTGCTTGATGAAAAACAAATTCCATTGAAAACATGAATGTTCCTGAGACCTTCCTACACAGAAAAAAATTTAATGGCTGCAATTCAAGAGGTCACTGCCAAATGTCACTAGTTCATGTAGAAACATCCAGAGCAGAGTTTCTTAGAGACTGCTAGATAGTTTCCATGCAGATACCCAGACAAAGTTTTATAGAAAAAAAAAATCACTAAAAATACTTATTTTTATTTATTGTATAATATAATTATTTTTAAAATACTAATCTTGTTTGGACTTGAAATATCAGGGTTTGGTGATGTAAAAACAAAATATATCAATGGTCTTTGGATATTCTCTCCATATACTAATTTGGAAAAGCCATTTTCTTTTTTATTTCTTTTTTCTTCTGGGACTCAGGTTCTTCTGAAAAACTAATTCAAGTCAAAGACTTCTTGCCAAAAAAAGGAAACATTTTTTAAAAGTAAACTCTGAGAAAATAGTTTTTTTTCTGGAAAAATAATTGTATTTACTCTCAACAGGATTTTAATGGTGTTCAGCTAGTAGGAAAAGAAATTACAAGCATCTTGCCAATATGTAGTCAAGTACAAAGAATAGGGAGACAAAAAATCACAAAAACATACCTATGTGAAACCACATTTTTTAAACAAAGAATAGCTGCATTATTTGTTTTTATGGGTTGTTGCAGCTTGCCTCTTTATGAGTTGTTGAGTGACAACTTAATTTGCCAGTGGGAGAGCAAAGAGTATAATGTGATAATTTATCTCCAAATGAAGATAGAGCAGTAGCATACACAAAATGAATCAACCGCCTTCACAGACTGATTTTTAAAAGTCTTCCAGTAAAAAGTATTTCAGTATTTTTAAAAAACAGTTGTAACTAGCTGAAATTAATTTTTCTTGTCCTTTTAATAGCCTTTTTACATGGGAAACTAATGGACCACTTGCCACTTGATAAGGCAGTATATGGGTGTGTTTAAGTTTGAGAGGAGAAAGGGGTATTCTAATATGCAAGTCTAATGGTGCTATTGGGTTTTTAAGAATCAGGATGATCTATATTGCTTCCTAAAGTGAGCCTACATACCATGCTATTGAGAGACATGTTGTGTCTTGTTAAATTTTTTCAGTAATATAGAACAAGAACACAATAGCGTCATAAATCAAACTGAAATGACTTATTAAGTACCTGATTTAATACTATGTATTAATTTTAGTTCAGATAGTCCTTGCTTTGTTATATAACACAATTGCATGCAAGACTCCATCATTTGCATGCTACAGCAAGGTGCATTATAAAAATAATCTTAAATTATCAAGACCTGGAAGGGAACAATTGTTAGGATAGAGTGTCCATGCATCAAAGACAAGCCTTTAGTGATGGTGCTCCTTGATTCTTATTTAAGAGCATGTACTTTGTTGCCTGAGCAATTCTTCCTTTTTTCCTAAAATCTAGTCACAGTGGCATCCCTTCAGGTTTCTAGTCTTAGCCATTACTGCTCCTCCTGCAAACTGCCAACAACCTCTTACTTAGCAAGTTTCAGATTTTCCTGCATCTATCTCAAAACTACAGGTGTGCTGTATCACATCTTTCCAAGGGATTCAGAACTAAAAGGAGAATTTCATTCTAAATTACTGCTTTAAAGTACTGTAGATCTACCTATCTCTCTGCAGGGTCTTGCTATCACCATTCAAGAGATTATTCCACCTCTCCACACTTTTATCATGGCTGCTAGTCATTCATTGCTCCATCTGAAATCCACAGCTGGCTTTGGAAACAAAGCAAACAGTTCAGAGGTAAACACACAGTGTATTATTTCTATTTAGTATAATTAAAAAAAAACGGACGATTAAGAAGATCGCTCATGTGGTCTTTCTGAGAGCCTTGTGGCCATCTCACCACGTGGAGTCTGTCTCATGTCTTTGATTCTGCCTCCCTGTGATCCTGCTGCTTCTGCACGTGGCTAATATGAGCCGGGCATAACACGAAACACAGCAGCCGTCAAGAATAGTTTCAGCATTGCTGAAAGGAACCTGATCTGCGTTTTTTCTAAGCTATCTAGGGTCCTTTTACTGTGGATCTCTTTTTAAGCTGTATCTTGCCTTTTCCCAGTGCTGAAAAAGCCCATAGATGAAAGCCCCTTTTTGTTGAGAGAGTGGAAGGGCTCCTCCTGAAGCCTGAGGGTCCCTTCAGTGCCTCAAGGAACAGCCATTCAGCTTGGTAAGAACTGCTGCCCTCCACTTGCCACGTCAGCATGATCCTTGAGATCTTCCTCAAGATGCAACAGAAAGGCAAATGCACTGGGTTGTTAAGCTGAGAAGAGGAAGGGCCTTACTGATCCAGCCTGAGTGCATGGAGAAGTAAGTCAGTACACATGTGCTCATCTCCATGTGTCGGAGAAAAGACTCCAAGGGTGGCTATGCTGACCAGCTGAGTGCAGGGCAGTGCATAATGCTGGAAATAATGGACAATCGTTGGGGGTAGGTAAACACTGAGGAAAGTATTGCAAACAAAGATATAGGAGTGACTTCAGGGGTATATTGTTACATGTTTATTAGGCTATGTAAAAACTGTCTTGCTACTCGGTAACGAACAGTTTCGTTTAGAGTAGTACTGAGCAAACTAACAGATCAGGAGCAAATTTTTGTTCATCACAACTCTTCTTCCTCTGCATATGACCACCTCACTCTCTGTCCTCTCAGTTCCACCAGCATCATAGAAGAATAAATCTGTATTCATAGAAACACGTCTTGTCATACTAGGGAAGAGCATTGCTTCATGCTCTACAGTGATCTGCTTCTTATAAACACGAGGCTGTTAACACAAAAACAGTGATGTCCTAGTTCAACTGTTGGCTGTTTTAAAGATATGACAATCTATACTGACCCCCACAGATCAACAACTTAAGTTCTGAAGCATGAGGCTTCGTTACCCTTGTAACTCTTTGGTAGTAAGGCTACAAAACTTAAAATGTTGTTCCTGTTCATATGGACACCTAATCCCTTTTTAATCCTCCCAAAGGGTTTACTTCAGCAATTTCCATGGCAATGTTTCCACCACTGGGTGGTTACACGCGGCATAAAAGTGCTTCCTCTTCTTCTGCCTGAGTTGGCTGACATTGGTGCTCACTTAGTGCCCCCCAATTTACAAATCAGAGTAGGAAAACCTTTCATTTGTGGAGATCTCCAGGTCTTACTGTGTTCAACTGGAGCTATGGGGTGTTGAGCCTATCTGTAAATCAGCCTCTAAGTGGAATGTCCATTGCTCAATGAAATATTAAAAGCCTGTAATTAGTGCATAACTTGTGGGAAGTGCTACAGTTCCTCCAGTCAAACCATATAAACTTCTAGAATTTGTCCGTAACTATGCATAGCTAGACATCCTTAGATGTTTCTTGCACTTTCTATTTAAGTATCTAAGTTTGTGCAATGACAATTATTAAAGAAATGATATCTATTTGGATATCTATGGATACTATTGAGTCTATTTCATGGAAACAGCTACATCCCTGTACAGCAGCAGCCAATTTGGCTAATAGAAAACTCTTTCTCATTAGCTTGTTTTCAGTTCTTCTTGCTTGAGAAACTTCCTTTGTTCTCATCAGTGTGACTTTGAAATGAGACTAAAGGGAAAGAAGCTGGCTGGCACAGAAACGTCTCTTACGCACTACTCCAAGTCTTCATAGCAGAATTTTTAAAGATGACTGCAGTCATGGGAGTCAACAGTGTAGTTCCATGGTTTCAAATGGAAAGGCATTTCATATGCCAGGTGTCCAAAATACCATAAAATTATGGGTCATACATTAAAACCATTTAAGTTCCCAAACCCATTAAAACTGTGTGATGGATTTTAAAGTATCCTTTTTATAAAACTTATCCCATATGACTTTTGCCAAGCTGAACCTTATTTTGTCACTGTTCAGCCTCTTAAGATTCCATTATATAGTTATCTGCACTGATATTCATCGTGTCTCCTAATTTAATAAAACTTGTGAATTCAATCAGCAGGCTACTTTTCTGCCCCCACATCTCTAATAAAAATGTTGTATGAGTCCATAACCAACAAAGAACCTTGTATCACGCCTCTTGCAACCTCCTACACTGTTATCTTTCATAATATCTCAGAAAAAGTCTGCATGCTTCTCTCTTTTGCGTATGGAAAACTGTACTGGAGATGCATGAGTAGATACCTTAACTGACATAGATTAGTGAGGGAAGGAACAAAAGAGCTAGAACTGGTTTCCCTCTTTTTCTGGCTGTTATAAACAATTTTGTTCCTATTCATGTGTATGTTTTAGTCCTCATTTTCCTGTACTCCATTTCCAGTAAGCTTACTGGAGATCCTTTAGAGTCTGTTTCTCTCATGTTTATGTATTAATCATTTTATATGACAATGGGAAATATCTGAGCAACAATAAAAGCAGATGGTTAAGCAACTATAGTAAGCATAAAGGACCAAATTAAAATCCAGTTCTGTTGATGAGCTGTGTACTCCTGTCCAGCAGGTCTCACTTTTAGCTCAGTATATTGCCTAGAGACTTTAACAAGAGAATAAATGGTGTGAAGCTGCTTCTTGGTTCATGTGAGCCTCTCTGAGTATAAGTGCAAGACACCTAGCAATAGAGAATAACGCCAGAGAGAACTGGCAGCACCTTGTAAGTCTTATTTGAAGCTCCATCTACTATGGCAAAACTCCTGGGAAATGAATGGCCCAGGCTAAAGCGGCCCTCCTTCTCCTACATACTCTCTCAGGAAAACTGAGGGTAACATGACCTGCCTCTCCAAGGACGTACCAGTCCCTCTGGGGAGCCAGGGGTCTGTCTGGTGGAAGAAAGTCATACCCCAGCAGGGGGGTCTGCATCCTCTCTCCTAAACTGTAAGTTAAAATCCATCAGTCATTTTAAATGTGTCATACACAGAGCTCTAGCCTACAGCATTTGAATAAACAGCATGATACTGGTTTTGTATTATTTTTCTTTCATCTACTAAATAGTCTCTCTTATGCACTCCAATACTATAGTAATGGGCTCTGGATAATAACTTAAACAGAAAGAGGTAGTCTTTAACCATATTGCAGTGTTTGTCCTTACAATACAGCAGCACCATGGTATTTTACAGCAAAACATGAGGAAAAAAGTGATAATGAAGAAATATGGTTGCATCAAGTTGGGAAAGAATAGGCTAAATGCCAATCTTCAGGCATTTCTAAGTGATATCCTTGTGTTTATACTATTAGTTCAACCAAAATTACTCTGCTTCATACTAAAATAATAATAAGAACAGAACCGTTTGTTCAGCCTGACTGCTGGAAAAGGAAAACGACGTTGTGTATAGAACTGCGGGAAATTATGTTGACTGATAACAAATATAATTATTTCCGAATTATTATGATTGTGTCACAATCATTCTAGGAATGCAAAATATTTTTTTTCCCCACTCCTCCCTTCCCCCTTACAGCACATCTCCTTGTCTTCCCTCTTTGTTCCTACCTTCTGCAGCAGTTGCAACACTGGCACTGTGCCCCAGCACATGAAAGCTATAGCATTGTGGATTATCAGAGTTTTTGCCTGCAATAAGATGGATGCAGGAACACTCTGTTTAACAAAGGCCTGGCTTTATCTTTGCCTGGTCGTCTTTCCCCTGCTCTTTGAAGCTTCAGTTGGGTATACCGTGTCACGGGGCAGCGTAAAGAGTAGCTAATAGTTCTAGGAGGGTTTACAGACTGCAGCAACAGTACGGTTTTAAGAAACAATACAGACCAAACAGAAAAATATGTCAGATGTCACTGTAAAAAGGTGAGTGGTTCAGGGCTGGGGTGTAAGCTGGTAGGAAGAAAAGGTTCATAAAATGGATTCTTACAGGAACAGAGCAGAATAAGGAACAATGATTGGAGGAGGCCCCAAAATTGGTAAGATATTGAAGAAGATTATAGCTGATGAGGTACTTTATAGAGCAACTGAAGAGAAAGGAGATGGATTGTGAAAATTAGACCTAGATCAGGAGAAAAGCAGTGAAAAAAGTTCTAAATTAGAATTGATTGACAACAGCCTGTTAAATAATATTGGAAAAGGTTACTTGAAATGAGCGAATAGTTCAGCTGCTGAATTCTGGTTTTGCATGAATTAAACCACAGGAAACCATTTGTATAAGAAGCTAGCATCACCTGCGACTACTCCAGCTCTGTCAGTGGGGAAAAAAGTGGCAGCTTCAGTTGTTAAAACCCACAGGCTGTAGTATGGAAAGCCCCCAGCCCACCGCATTCAAACAGGCTTTTAGCAGCACCTGGACTAGCTACCAGAACCCAGGAAATACCTAAAGGAGAAGAAATATCCAAAAAGCGTTGCTAAGCTTTTGATTACATCCATCTGCAGTAGGTACGCAGCAAAGATAGGACAGGTTTACAGAGAATAATTACAGAGTATGTCAAAGCAGAGCGCCGACTTCTGTACAGAGAAGATCATTAGTCAGTAGCAGAGGCCAATGTCCCATGACGTGACAGTTCTAGTAGTCCCCAGCCGCCCTTTTATTGGGCTACGAGCCATAAGAGCTGGAGAATGGGAGGCAGACTTGTTTGTTCGATTGCTGTGCTGCAGAAGGCTGGCAGTGAGCTGCTGGCACTGCAGGTCGGTCATTGAAAAAGTCAGGAAAAGTCTCCCTGAAAAAGGCAGTCATGACTGTCTGCCTCACACAATGTATCCAGTCACATCTCATCAGAGATGTCTAATGTCCTAATGATGTCTGCAGACCTTATTGACTGCACAAGTGAAAAGACTGTTTCAGGACAAGAAAACTTTGTCCCAAGCACTAGCTCTGGGCTGAGCCTACTTAAACAGGGTTTAAACGAACTCAAGCTAATTGTAACAGAGGAAGGGTGTGTTTATCCCAGGTGCTTGGGTGTCACATTTATGTCTTGTCTTTGCCTGCCAGGATCTGGAAGCCTTGGATCATAGCAGCAGCTCCTAATTGGGCTTTTCAACTTGGTGAATCTCAGGTTGAGCTAACCGTGCAAAAGGAGAGTTTCAGACAAAGCACGAAACACAAGTCCAGCCACTGGATCTTTGAGACCCTGTTCTTTGTGGTAACATTACAAATTTCTAGATTTGTCTAGAATGTAAATTTGCTTTGTAATAAGTATCCCAGAAGTCTGCATCCTACAAAACTCCCATGTCTTACCTGCCATGTGGAAGGGAAGCAACCATGCTCTGATCCTCCCTTTCATACAGCTCACAGACCAGTGGAATAACACAGACATCTCATCTTGTATAACTTTATTATACAAATCCATGAGGCCTTTGACCAGGCTTCACTTCAATTCCTCCATTTATAATGCTTCAGGTCCAAATGTCCTGGTAACCTCCTGCTTTTGCTATCTTCATAAAGACACATGGCAAATCCATTTTTTTCTCCCCTACCTTGATAACAGAGCAAAGCCAACAGTATTGCCCCCAATTTGCCTTGCTGGTTTGATCCCTTAGGGTACATTTTAGAATGTAAATATCTTGCAGCACATTTGATGAACATGGGATCTCCAGTACGTATAAGCTATTAGGAGTTAAAGAATATGAAACATTCTGAAACAAGTATAGCCTTTTGCTCCAGAAAGCGATGAATTAAAACATCTTAGCTGCATAGCTGTATCTTAGCTGCAACCTGCCAGAGAAGAAATTATCACAGGGTGTTATATAGGGAAACTGCTTGTAAGCAACACTAAAGGAGGTGGGTCACTAACTCCTCAAATAACAATGTCTTAAAATAATGAAAGTGGAAAAGAAGAAATTTGAGACATCCAAAATCTGGAAGCTTATCTTGGTAGATAAACTACTGTTACCAGCTACCTATTAAGCTAGCTAATGTTTAATTTCACTAACCTTGAGTGAAGGCCTGTGTAAGAGGTACAATCAGACAATAGACGCAAAGGAAGAGATAAGGAAAAATGTAAAAAGATTATCAAGGCGAAAGGCTAGTAGGGGATTTTGCTAAAAAAAAAGACTGATGTTCTTAATGGGGAGAATCAGACATAAAAGAAAGGACACTAGAACACACTAAAGACAAGAGATCTGAGCTTTACAAACTGTACTACGCAAAAGAACTCATTAATATATGTTTAAGTATAAATATATATACACATATGCATTTTGCAGAGATATGAAAAGCTTTATATCTTGAATGACATTCTAATCATATTTTCCCTTTCTGAAATCTGCACGCTTTGATGTTGGCAATGGAATTACACTGTTTGTGTTCTGCCTATTTATCTATATTGCATAAAACTGTGTTAGATATATACTATGTCACATACAAGGATGTGATACACAGGAATACTTCAGCTTTTAAAATATTACCATTCCTTTTTATTCATCAGCACCCTCATCACAGCTACCTGCCTCTAAGAGACCAGATTTATGCAAAACACCTTTATGCTTTATACTGATGTCCCAGGCAATTCAAAAGGGCTAAAGTGGGCCATCTGCCTGTGAGCACCTGGCGACAGATTGCGGAAAAGAGCAAAGAACATAAAGAAACATTGTTCTAGACCCCATCAGAAGAGCCAAGTACAGGAGTGGGAAGAAACTGGTCCAAGCTTCCTTTCTCATCTGTGAAATACACTGAGCAGGCAGCAGGGGCGGCTGGATTGCTGTCTAGTAAGGAAAGCCCTGGGCTACTGCAGCAGGTTTTGATGGATCGGCCATCTCTAAAGCAGGTCACATGCTCAGTCAGTTTCTGGGGTCTCTTCAGGAGGCCTAGAGTTAGTATTTTCCACTGCCTAGATGCTTCTAAAGACCTGAGGAATTCCACTGATTAGTGGAAAACACTAGGTATTTAGAGTTTACTGGAATTTACAGCGTCTGAATATGGCTTTATCTGATCAATCCCCAAAGTGCGGAAAAACTTCAGAAGGAAAGAGATAAGACAGTGGGCATCTTCTTTGTCCAGATTCCATTAACCATTGCTCAGGTGTGAGATCAGAGAGGAAAAGGATCAAAAGGGCCAAAGGACCACTCCGTTGTATTTCCATTTGTGCACACTGACATTTGTGCTACATGCAACAAACACAAAGGGTGCTTCTGATCTTGGTGCATAGCACATGTTGTTACATATCTGTGTTCATATACTTCTATACGTATGTATATATTGTATACAATATATATGATATAACATATGCAATAAATGCATAACGTAATACTACCACTCACGTGTATGAATATATTAAAATAGACATATAAAATAATGTTGCTGTGTGTAAAGACCAAGAATGGTGGTATTATCAGAGTAAGTATGGGTTTTTTGGTTGTTTCCATTTTCGACTAAAGGGCTATGCAAAGAAAGGACAACTATGAAGTGCCCTAAAGGAAGACACAGTGTGAGGGACACCCAGGCCATACCATCATGAGCGTAAGAATATAATTAAACTTGTTGGGGTTTTTTTCTGGAGGAGTTTTAACGTGGATTGATTCCTTGATCTGGTTCAAAACCGAGCATAAGCACTTGTGCTGACAGCAGAGGGGAGAGAGGGCATGGTGTGGGAATGAGCAGTCCAGGGAAGAACTTCTTCTACTGGTCTTACTGTTTCAAACTGCATGTGAAATTCTGGTCCCAGCAGCAGCAAGCATCTGGGAATGCCATGCAGACACGTTACAAGAAACCACGTCTGTTATTATACTGCTGCATACAACCAGAGCTATATGTGCATATCAGGGCATTATAAATAATGCATTCTTTGAATCCTGTTACCAAAACAAACAGGCCATCGTTAAAACACCCTGCCAGCATCTCTCTCTTGTTTCCACTAAAAATATTCCTTGAACTTTCAAGTTGCAACTGTCAGCCTCATAAAGCAAAAGACAATAGACAACTTGTTAAGAACAAAACTTTGGTGGAAACTTCAGGGTAAAACATGCTTTAGAGCCGCACCTGTTCAAGTCATCCTTTTCTTGTATTTCAATGTGTTTTACTATTAGTCCACTGGCTAATAATAACTTCCTGTGTGCTTATTGGAAGATGAATGTGATTTATTTGCCTGTTTAAGTCCCAGAAATCTGCCCTATTTCAACCACATATGAAGACAAAATATATTGGTTGGTGAGGTATGAACAGGTTGTAGTGAGGGCACAGTCTGCTGGGATGAGACATTTATTCTTCCCATATGGGGACATATCCAGTATCTTCCAAGCTTCCACAGGTGCTTATGTCATAATGAAGACAGATATTTCAATTTCTCCAAGTTTTAAGGAGGGAAAAATAGAAGTATTATGGTTAAAGGCCCTTTCTGGCATTTGTGTATTAGTTTTGGACAAAACCCTTAAGTCTTTGCTTAGGGCTAAATCATCATAAATGGACATGTCCATGGAGGAAAAAAAATTAATAAAAGCAAAAGCTTATTTAAATGGAACACTGGCCACAGAGGACACAGAGAGGGAGGGTGGGGATGAAGGTAAGAAGACTCATCATCCCTCTTTCCCGTGAAGCACAACGCATTGTGAAGCCTTGGGGGTGGCCACCCCGATTACCACTGACAGTATCCTCCCCTCTGTACAGAGGAACTGGGGAGTGATAGAGGAGTCTCCCCCTTTCTACCTGCCACTTCTGCAGGCGTACAAGGTCTCCTCCTCTGGTGTGCATTGCTAGCAGCAATTTGAACAGAGCCCTGTGTTACCCACAGGGCCAGAGACCCCAGATCAAGTTCCCCAGATCAGTCATAGCTGCTTTGTTACCGTTTGTTTATACTGTGGTATAAATAGTAGTGCCTCTTTGCCTGAGGTATTTATATGGTCCCTATCATTACTGTGCCCAAGGTCCTTCCAGTCTTAAATGTGTTTATTCTCACAACAGCACTGTGAGGGCAGTGCTGTTACCCCATCTTGGAGGTAGGAAGGCAGGACACAGGGCAATTAAGTTCTGGATAAAGGCATGTAAACATCTGACTTCCACTGATTCCAGTAGCATTTAGACATTGAAACAGAACTGAGTGCCCAGGCCTAAACGGTCATCCCACCACCCTTTGGTAACTGATGGAGCAGGGAATTCAAGCCAGCTCTCACCACCCGGCAGGTGTCTGTCTTTTCCATGAGGACTGTATCTGGTGAAACATGGGAATCACACGGCATAACAAAGACACTGCCTGCCCTGAGGGGTAAATATTGTGGTCCCTTATTGCTGTGTAGATGATTTTCAGAGATAAAAGTGGAAGAACACTAAGGTAATGTGAAAAAGAAGTAATTGCGGAGTTAAAAGTTAATCACTTCTTCCCACAGCCTCAGAAATGTCTGTCTAAAGCTATGCCTCCTAGAGGCAAATTTTCCCCGGGTGGGGATCCTGGTAGGAGAGTCACATAGGAGTGATGGAGTTTTCCTGCTGTGCTGTGGGTTTTCCTACTCAGGATGGTCTGTGGTTCTGAATTTTTCCTGCCTAATGATTACAGGATTTGGTCTTTTAATTGGTTTCTGTATATTAATTGGATCTGAAAAGCTAAGGTATTTATCTCTGTAAAGCAGTTCTGAATGCTGAATAATCAACTATTTTTCATAAGGAGTTTTACTATACAGCCTGAAAGGGAATGCAGATTTATACAATAAATACAACTGCTCCAAAGAGATGAGATTTATCTTAGCAACTGGCAAAGTCTCTCTAGGATTCATCCCCAGTCCTAGCCTATCAGTCAGTGTATCTTTTCTCCAAGGCTTAAACGCAATAAAGCACAGTCTTTTATAAATTATAAAAGTTTTATTTTGTCAGAGACATGAGGAATTCCTTCAATTGAGAGGTTTTATCCCTTAATGGATCACGTTAATAGCAGTAATATTAATAATTTACCTTACATCCTAATCAGGATTGTATCCAAATTATTAGGCATGTCCTTGAGCATAAATGAGCAAGGGCAAGGGCAGTTTAGGGTGACAAGGCTAGCACAATCTCTAGACCCAAATAAATAAATAAATAAAAATCTTACCAAGAAACAGCAGAATCTTAACAATTGCCGAGCCAGCAGGACGGCTGGAATCGTCGCGAGTTCACCCTTTACGGCCCAGGAAAAATACAGTGTTAAGCAATTTTGTTGTTCCTACCAGCAGACCTTGAAGTGGAAATTAACGAGTGGTGGTATTCTCTCACACCCGATCCCCTGTACATTTGCATTCATTTGCATATGAATGCCCAGCTAATTGTTTTGAAGTAACAATTAAGACAACAATAGAGGAAAGAAAAGGGACTCCAGGCAGCAACTGACACCTGGGAGTCTGTATTAAGAAAAGCTTTTACATATTTGAATTAAAAATAGACAAAGGAACAGAAACAGGCAGGCATAAAATTCATTACTGAAAAAAAAAAGTAGCACACCCCATCCGAGCACGCTATCACGCTCCAGAATATGTTTCATACTCATCCAGCCAAGAGATGTACAATATACTGGATGGTAGAGGAGGTTTTTCCTTCTTTTGTGCATTTTAGAAAATGCTGGTTTCTCACATATCCTGTGTGCCTAAACTAAAGAGTTTGAGTTCAGAATGAATGGAGTATTTTGCCAACTGGGCATCAATTTCAAAGTGGATTAGCCTTTCCCAAGAAGTTCAGGTATACACAAATGTAGCAGTGCCTTTAAACCATTGGCTTGCGGTTAGAACTGGATCCGTTGGAGTGTGATAATAGAGGTATAATTTCTGTTATAACACCATCGGTGCCATCTGAAATTATTACTTAGGCTGCATTTCCAGTAGGGATCCAATTATCCGATTGTTCATGCAATGTGTTTTGTTAGACTCCCTCCTCCCTCCTGGTGATGATGATGTAGCTCTTTTTATCTGGAGCAATTGCTGTTGTTAACTGCAATGACTGGCAAACGCTTAGGCTCTGCTGTCCCCTCCTGCAAAGCGAAGGTTGGGGTTGGGAAGTAGGCTAGAAATGGAGCTAGGCACAGTTCCACTCAGTAATAAACGCTGCTACTAGGGAGGTTTATTGACTCCAAACTACTGATCACTAAAAGCACTTTTGTACCCAATAGGATCATATGACCCCTCCTGCAGAGAAAAATGCCAGCACATAGCAGAAGGAAAGGAAGCTTGAGGCCTTGGGGAAGGCCACCCGGCCAAAGTGAGGGGCGGTGGGGCTGGAGACCAGAGAACAGAACAAAGCTCTGAGTGAAGAAGCTATGGCTGTGGGATTGCTGGGGGAGTGAGACACAAAGAGGGTCATGAAAAAAGCTGGGAGCTCAGCCTAGGAGCTGTTTTCACAGGACAGTATTTTCTAACCTAAAACTCTTTCAAAATTATTTTCTTTGACAGAGCAAAAAGGCGGCAAACTGTATACTGTATGCACTTCAGGAAATTAAAAAAAAATAATAAAAAAAGAAGTTAGGTTCAGTAAGAAAACTCAAGCTCATGACCACCTATTCCTGATCCAGGTGGGACCATAATCTGCAAAGGATGCCTGGGAGATACTCTTAGTGCAAAGATGAAAACTGTAATATGACCATAAATTGCATTTCTTGAAATGCAAAATTACTAGCCCTGGGATAGTTGTGAACTAGTTCATAGGATGCAGATAATAGCATCTTGGTATTCTCATGCTCATAGGTGGCAAAATGCCCCAGAATGCACCATGCCTTTTTAAGTGAAAGGTCTTATTATTCAGGGTAATCAAAACTTACTCTCTTGCAATTAAATAGTTTATTTTAAATGGAAGAGACATGTAATTACAGGAGCAGGCTATCTATCTTTTTTATTGTCCTTCCTTGAATATCTGCAACTTCTGTTTTATTTTGATAAAAATGATTGTGATGTACATACACTATACAACTTTATATGTCATACCACAGCTAAGGCATGTGAATGTAGAGCATTAGATTTGAAGATGATCCTAATCATGAGATGAAATATTCATAACATATTCTTCAGTATTGTCATGTTCGAGTTGTCTGCTTCGCTGGAAAAATAAATGTCGTATCTATACAGGACTGCAATGGCTTTTCTCTTACTTGATCACAAAGATAAGTAAGATAGACCTGTAGAAAGACTGATAGAACTTTCACTATAAAGGATGTGAAAATATGGAATAATCCATCTCTAAATTATTTGCTGAAATGCTGTATGCTAAGGCATTTCTTTCTCTTCCTGTTGTTTTACTTTTCCTGTTTTTCTATTCTTTTCATGTACTTCTAATACATTAAATAGAATGTTATGGATTGAAAAATAAAGGTCTCTGTTATGGATGAATTATTTTTTTCCATCAAGTTGTCTGAAGGTTAGACAGTCAACACCTACAAATTACAGAGATGTGTCATATTCCTAAATGAATTGTATTATGCCGGCACACCTATGAATACTAAAAGAGATCTGCCACAAATCTTAGTATAAAATGTACCCCTCTAATTCATCTGGGAGTATACTGAATACAAGAACGTTGTGCCACTCTAAAAAGCAATACCATGTTGTGGTGGTGTTCTTCAGCAATTAGTTGCATTTGGTCTTCAATATCTATCTCTTTGATGAATTATCAACTCTCTTTCCAAATATGCAGATAAAGGAGTGACTATGCATTGGTGATATTATTACACTGCTATCTTACCAAAAGCCATCCCCATACATGCTGTATGAAACAAGGAGTGAGGAAGGAATGGACTGGCAAGTACAGGGAAGACTCTATTGCCCAGTTTGAGGGCAGCTGTTACCTCAAAACGTAATGCTAGGTGTATGCTTTTAAAAGGTCCCCTTAAAATATAATCCCCTATCAATTTCTGTGAATGATGTGGTGGGAAGGAGAGAATTAGTTGCCATTTTATAGCAGCAACAAATGATAACACATTGTGCAAGGGAACCAAGTCTGGAACCGTTGATTGAGGAGCCAAGACATCTGGCAGTTTGTTGATCAGCCAAGACTGCAAAAGAGAGTAGCTTAGTAGCTTCAACAGTCATTTTCCTACAAGCCTGGTGAGAGCGGTGGTGGAAAAGGTTTGAACCAGCAGCAAGGGTGTTGGCTGTTGGGACTGATTTAGTGGAGGAAAGACGGGAATATTGAGATGTGTGAACTAGCGAGTGCAGGACTCAGCCACTTCTTTTGAATTTCTGGGAAGGTAAGATGAAATGTGGGTTGGAAAAAAGATTTTAAGGGTATTTCCTGGGACAGGTGGGTAGTGGAACATTTGGAAGTGGCAGAGGTTTAAGGGTGTTTAGAAGAAGGATTTTGGAAATTGGCCAAGCAGAGGAAGACTAGTTCTCAGGCGGGGCGGGAGGAATGTAAAAACAGATAAAACTGTTATTCAGTGTCTAGCACAGCTGGGCCCAAACCTTTAGGCACTACCATAATGCAAACAATAAATAGTAACGATAGCTTACCATAGAACTGAACATATCATAAAATGTTAGTTTTAAAAACATGGTGCCGTTACGACTGGGGTTTCTTCTAATATGTAGTTATTTCAGAACACTACACATTTATTTGATTGTTTTATGTGACTTTAACTTGTTAATTTAGTATTCCTCATACTACAAAGTGCCTTATTATTTCATATTTGTTAGTGAAAGCTAACCTAAGGTGTCACAATTTGTAATTTTGTGGTGGACCCAGTGAAAAGTAGATTCTATTTTCAACATTAAGCTCCAATGGCAGTACAGTAGTAAAATAATTAGAATGTAAACATGAAAGCTGAAATAAAATGACACCCAGTGGGCCAGTGGTAATACATATGGTAGTATAGTAGGAATACATAAAGAATGATTACACACTAGATAGTCCAAAGAGATTCTAGTCAATCTACCATGAACAAGAATTGTAATTGCCATAAACCATAGCAAAACGTATACCTAATCAGAGGTCACTTCATAGCACGAAGAGGACAAACATAATGAAGTGTGGTCAAATCATAGAACCCACCCTGCAGGGCTTCGATTAGAGCACCTGTTAATTCTTTAATCTTTAATTGTGCATGTATAAGGTGTATGCTCTGCCAAGACAATTCAAAGTTGCATTTTCTTCTGTGTGAATGTGTGAATCAATATTAGTGATTGAGTAAGACGAGCTCATCTGTTCACTCTGTCTTGAAACATGACTTACATGGTAAGACTACATCTAGTGGGAGGGCAACTGAAATACTTATAGCCGAACGACTGAGAGCTTGCCAAATAGGTTTTCTGATCTGTAACAAAAACACCTGGACAAGTGCTAGTGCTAAAATTGTCATTTAGTTTGGGATCAGAGGTCTGCATTTACTATAGCTTCTGCTGTTTTGTTTGCCTCAACTGAGTTGTTAAGTGAAAATCGACTGTATCCCTATGTCTTCTTGTTGTGGAGCCATGGAAGCAACAGTTTCATGTTTTAAGAGACAAATTTTCCAGACACCCATAGGTTGCTGCTTACACATTTCAAGGAGGAGGTGGGCTACAATGCAAGAGTTTTTGTGCCCAAGTTTATGAAACTGGTATTTCCTGCCCTTGATCAAACTGATTTCTGTTCAACAGTGTTTATTCCAGCACTCCATATTCCACCGACAAATATGCAACCATGCAGAGCAAAGGCACATCTGGACTGATCTTGTAACCATTTCAGGTTCTTAGATTTTGAAGAAGGAGGACACTTATTTCCTCTTGGCTGATGGATGCTGCTCACATTTTCTTTGCTAAATCCAAGCTGTGCCCTGATGTACATAGAGAGAGCATAGAGGCATTCCCCCCAAACCAAAGAGAAAGGACAGTCAAACCAAACCGATAGCGTATGGACCAGAGAAGAATTACAAAACTGGATTAAGTATGGTAGATTACATGCTAACACAGCATATGAAACTCTCAGTCACATTGTATTTATTGACATTTGTTTCTCCATTCCATTCACATCTGCAAGGTGATCCACTTGAATCATAGCACATGAAAGAATCGGTCCTCTGAAGGCATGCTTCCTACTACTGATGCTAGTGTAGTTTCTTTTTTTGCTTAGAAAAGAAGACATGACTGATGATTGTGAATTAAATGTAACCCAGTGAGTTGTCAGTGACAGATATGCATTACGTGCACTAGTACTAGTCCAGATGTCATTGCTACACTCTAGTGTTCTCCCTTTAGCAACTTACAGACCATAATTAGGGTTCAACTTTCTTTTTAAAGTTTTCAGATCCCAAAGACCCACTTAATTACAGTTAGTTATTTGAGAAGAAAGAGGGTGCAGTGACACATGCTTGTAAGTATGCAAGACTTTTGAAAAAAAATATTATTTCTTAACATATGGAAACAGTAATTTTATTGAACCATAGAAGCATGGAATGGTTTGCGTTGGAAGGGACCTTAAAGATCATCTAGTTCCAAGCCCCCTGCCATGGGAAAGGACTCCTCCCACTGGACCAGGTTGCTCAAAGCCCCATACGGCCTCACCTTGAACACTTCCAGGGATGAGGCATCCACAACTTCTCTGGGCAACTTGTTCCAGTGCCTCACCACCCTCCTAGTGAAGAATTTCTTTCTTATACCTAATCTAAATCTACCCTCCTTCAGTTTAAAGTCATTACTCCTTGTCCTATCACTACATGCCCTTGTAAAAAGTCTCTCTCCAGCTTTCTGGAAGGGTATGGGAAGGCTGCTATAAGATCTCCCTGGAGCTTTCTCTTCTCTAGGCTGAACAACCCCATCTCTCTCAGCCTGTCTTCATAGGAGAGGTGCTCCAGCCCTCTGATCATCTTCATGGCCCTCCTTTGGACTTGCTCCAACAGGTCCATGTCCTTCTTATTTTGGGGGACCCAGAGCTGGACACAGTATTCCAGGTGGCATCTCATGAGAGCAGAGTAGAGGGAGAGAATCACCTCCCTGAACCTGCTGGTCACGCTTCTTTTGATGCAGCCTGGGATATGGTTGGCTTTCTGGGCTGCAAGCGCACATTGCCAGGTCATGTGGAGCTTCTCATCAACCAACATCCCAACACCCTTCTCCTCAGGGCAGCTCTCAATCCATTCTCTGCCCAGCCTGTATTTGTTCTTGGGAATGCTCCAACCAAGGTCCAATGTGCAGGACCTTGCACTTGGCCTTGTTGAACTTTATGTGGTTCGCATGGGCCCACCTCTCAAGCCTGTCAAGGCCCCTCTGGATGGCATCCCTTCCCTCCAGTGTGTGGATTGCACCAAACAACTTGGTGTCATCTGCAAACTTGCTGAGGGTGCAGTCAGTATATATATATATACACTTTTGATGAGTATAACAAAAAAGGAAAAGAATGCCACCTCCTAAGACATGATAGATTGTCATTTGTTTTCTTTTCAAAATGTTTATGTGGCGAAAATCTAAGAGTACTCTATAGCCACAAGCACTACACTCTGGCTGCATCCACTTCTGTTCTAGCAGCTTCTTTTTCACCTTTTTTTTCCCCTCAGTTTCTTGATTTTATAGTTTTAACCCCTACGATTCCCAAATTGCACACAGCATTTTAACAACATGACTCCCACTGACTTTAATGAATCTTGATGCTGAAGATTATGTAGTTGACTGATGGCTGTAGTCTACATGTACGGTATGCAGTCACAGATCATTACACTGCCTTGTCTCTCTTGCAAGCTATAAGCAGTAGCTATAGTCTCTAGGCAATCAACTTAATTTGCAATGAGTTTAACACAAAATATCATGAAACTGAAAGGAAGCATTATGCTTCCCCACCCCATTTGGAAAGGAGAAGGCTTGATTCTGTATTATCTGATCAGAGCAAAACCACCTTCCCTCAAGAAAAATGGTATTTTTTGTTTGCTTTTTGTTTGCGGAAAAGCTGAACTTTTTGCCAGACCAGTTCCCTAAGTCACCAGCAAACTGCTCTCCATGTAATTGCATGTTGACATTTGTCAGGTTAAAAGTTTTCAGTTGAAGTCTAATCCACTATAGAAGAGTAGCATTTTAAGAGAAAATTAATCGGAGTTGTACAGGTCCTGAGACTTTCCTGTCAAAAATGGATAGGAAACTGGTGTCAAATGCTTTGTCTGCCTACCTCCACTGTCACCTTGGAGAAGAATGGAGAAGCAAAGGGTACATCTGGAAAACAACCTCGCGTTCTCAGACAGACAAAAAAAGCCTCGCACATGGGGGACTCTGGGAGAGTGCAGTACAAAAATGATGGTCCTTCCTTTTCTCTTTCCTTCGTGTGGCCTAGTTTTTTCTGCTATGGTCTTGAAAAGAAAGTCTGGCTGGCAGCAGTACTGTTCTCTTGTCTTCTTTGTTCTCCAAGGAAACAGCTTCTGACAGGAGAAGCAAAGTTGCAAGTAATGAATGAGGGCTGCAGTCATTTGGCGTTGGTGCATTAAATGCATGGGATGAAGCCAGAACATGTGTCCTGCTTGATCTTGATGCTTTTGCCTTGACATGGCTCAGTTATGTCAGTAAAAGCACCTGCAGGTTTGTATGGTGCTGTTAGATTAGAATAGAGAATTTAACCTTTTTATTTGCCCTTCTTTTTGTCCAACTCTTCTCAAACAATTAATCATTTTTCTTGAGATTATAGTTGAAATTTCTTGCTTCCAATTCACTCTAGTCTCACACTAGCTTCACTAGCAGGA
>NW_010509758.1:50376-56685 GCF_000687285.1 Phaethon lepturus
GTGTAATAAGAAACATGTTTTTCTTGTGCAGCAATATTAACAATTTATTTAATTTTTAAAGAAGTTGTTAGCAAATCAGTGCTATTATTGTTTCTAACAAATGATATGTGAGAAATATATGTTTCTGTTGTACGAAACAGAAAGATGTTTAATTGGGACATCTTACAAAAGCATTGCGAGAAGGATGCAACTTTGGTTTCAGCCAATGGAATAATACCAAAATCATCCAAAAAACATTTAACAAGAATGGATGTGTTATTACTGGATATTATACAGAAATTTGCAGAGAAGGACTAATGAATTAATAAAATTCTTAGCTGTTTGCAATTTAAAAGGGCAGGTAGGTAGTTGGTACATATCTGGCCATATCCTCAATGCACATAAATGCTAATTCATCTGGTTTGTATATAAATAATGAGTAATGATTATAAAAAACCTCTAATGAGAATGTGATTAAACTTAGTTCATGTAAATAGTATTATGTAGTTAATTGGATGCTATTTAATCAACATCTAGACATATTCACAAAAGAAAGTATATATGTGCAGGCATGTATAGGTATGTCCAACCTTATCATATTTCAGAGCATTCTTCAGTCATTAGACTGCATCTGACAGCACTGTGATAGGTAAGTGCAGTTACACACACACATAAATATACTTTAAAAATTGGACATGATGCGCAGTGTAAAGAACTGAAGTTCACACCAGAAGTCCGTGGTGGAGCAGCAAATTGAAAGCATCTCTCTTGAGTGTCTGGCTGGACCTCTAGTCTTCTTAAGAACCTTTCAGTCTGGGAAATGCCCAGAAGTATTTATGAAACTGTAATATTTATAAATCTATAAAATTAGTTTAGATCTTGCACAGTGTAATTTTTTCAGCTGTTCTTAAAATTGTCTTATTTATAACGATTGAAGAAACATAAGAACATTTTTACCAATAAGGGTAAGTAGCTGTTAAGACTGATCATCGATTATAAAATGAGTGACTGTTTTATCCAATACCCTGTACAACATAGAACTTCCCTGGATTGCTCTTAGGGAAATAATAATCTTCATAATAATAATAAAGACCAAGACAACAACCTTGACTTTAAGACTATCTGGAAAATCTTTCTGTTAAATGGGTTTAAACTTGTGCTTGGGTCAATTTACCTGCCTCCTAGAGTTGCTTTTCTGTGCTCCAGTCATTTGACTGTCTTCAGCATTGCCTTTCTATGGTGTTCTGTTATGTCTAGGCAGAAGTCTACCTTGTGCTCAAAAGAAACCTTTCACTAAAGTAGAGCCAGCATTCCCTTTTAAATCTGATGTATCGGTTCCCTGTGTCGGTCAGGGCCCTGTTACAGCAGGCTTTGCAAAAAGCCACTTTGCCTCCTCCTGAGGTACCATGTTGTAGCTCCAGCTGTTGCGTAAATACCTTAGCACGTTAAAGCTGTTTCTTGCTTATAATTTTATATATTCTTTCAAGTACCCACTTCAAATTCTCCTACAAGTCCCATGCTGCATCACCATGGTCTGTCTTAAAGGTTCAGAGGTATCTGAAGGGCATGTGCAGAATATGAAAACTTACTGAAAATTATACAATTTCTTTTTCATGCCTGCCAGCCTGGGCATTTTCTTACAGTTTCACAGTTCTCACAGCCCTGAAAAAGTACATCAGTAAACATGTCATAAAAGACAAACTCAGCTCTTCTTACCTTAGTTTGTCTGTTTGTAGCTTAAGATTCTGTTGTCAGCATTTGCTAAGAAGTTGCTTCAGTTTGACTTCATGGACCTAGATTGCCTCAACAACCCCTTCTTCTATGACAATCATGGCTATACAGTTTACATCTATTACATACGGTTTACAGTCCATTGTCAGCCCATGTCAGGCCTAGCTTGATGCCTGCATGCCCAAAACACCTGCCAAGAGCTATGGCAAAGATTGTCAAGAAGCTAGATGGCTCACTAGCTTAACATGCCAAAATCCATTCTTGACGTCACAAGCAGTTTAACTATGAATAAATCACAGTAGCATGTCTCCAGTCAGTGGCAATGGATACTGACTTCTTCCAAGCACTTTGCTCAGTGGTTTTGGCTCAGAGCAGATCCTTGGTTTACCTGAAGACTTTCTAACTGCTTTTCGGCTGCTGATTCATTCTGTGCTAGTTTCAATAAACATAATAATACCTCTTGTTTGCAGCCTTGTCGGTTCTTCCATCAGTGGCCTCATCACAGCTAATGATACTTTGCATTTCAGTAGTTTCCCCAGCTACAAATAGGGATGCATTTCTACTTCGAATTTTCCCTTAGGGTGCCCAGTTCTTGAAATATGTCCTTAGGTTTAAAATCTTCACAGACCTCCAAGATGAATGCTCTGCTTTCCTCTGGATGTTGTAAGTCTGTCCTGTGATGAGCTCCATGACTTCCTCTGCCTTGCTGCTCAGCAGCCACTGGGTCCCCTTTGTGTCAACAGCTACATGCTCCAAGCAATGTTACCCATTTCAGGAGTTTTCTTATTGACTGCCTGCACATGTCCAGTGGCCTTAGGAAGCTTTTGCTAAATATCATCAGTCCTTTATCGTATTTCTAAAGTCTGATATTAGCACTTACACATGGTGCTGGAGCTGTGCTGCAGTTGGCTCCACAGTTTAGCTGGACTATTGAACAGCAATAGGCTGGTGATTATTTAGTAGCATGATCAGTATGGCAGCTTTCAGTTGGCAGCCTTCTTCTGCCGTGTATTTGTATATTTGAATCAGCACATATCTTTGAATTTGCCAAAGTCACTTTGCAGACAGCTTTCCCTGTATTGGAAATCATTGTTCTCAATCACTGCATGTACTGCCATTTTCATTTGCTCTGGTAATGGTGAGATTAGGACATAACCTTTTTTTTCCACTTCTCTTGAATGACTGCTCATAAGACTGAGCATTTTTATTTCTGTATTTTGAGTTGATTTACAGACAATTTATGCTGTTTGTAGACCCTTGCATGCTATATCCTTTCTCTGTTTTCTTTTGAGGTTATTAGAACCTATATGCTTGTTCTGTGCAACCACTGTTTTGATGCTGGGCATTTCAGCAGTCCATGCTCTTTGGAGAAAGTCCTCTAGGATTCAGACCTTATTCTCCCACCACTGTCTCCCAAGGACACAGCCTGCAGCAGGAGGACCTGTTTTGCTTTCAGAGGCATGAGTAGCTCTCAGCTGCAGAACCAGAGTGCCCAGCTTTGCTATATAAATGTTTGTCTTCCTTGAGGTTTCTTGGATTCAGGTGAAAAAAGAACTTCCCCTACAATGTCACTTCCTATTGGAAATATATTGCCTACCAAAATTTACCATTGATTCACTTTCAATGTGTTTTTCCAGTGAGACAGTACTATTCCAAAATGCTGACCTTTGGGTAGAGGCTCAATTTGCATTTCCAGTATTTTTATTCTCGTGCAAGTGTTTTTGCAGAAGGCAGTGATTTTGTGGGAGGACATTTCTAGTGCTACTTTCATGCTGCCTCTTTGCTTTGCTTTTAGCTGATGTTTGTCTGTAAACCAGGCAGTTTCTTGCTGTGAGACTCAGTGGCCTGACTGTTGCCAACATGCCTCACATGCTGCCCGCTGAGTCGCAACATGAGAGGTCTCCATGTTTTAAAGCTTTCCTGCCTCGTTGTGATAAGTCATGTCCACAGAGACGCTGCAAACACAAACAGCGCTTCAGGCCATGACCCCCCACAATTCCTTACGCCGGCTGCTTTACGTCCTTCCTCCCAGGACCATCACATTTACTACAAGCAGATGCTGACAAGTATATTTGTCTGTAATGCTACTCCAAATATAGTTATCTTAGTCGGGAGATGAGTAATACAGAGCTATTTGGCCAAAAAGACCCAGTAGTATGAAAGCACAAGTACCAGAATGGAGAGAGTAGGAATCTCTTTTACAACCCTCGCTTCTATTAGCTAAGAAGAAAAAAAGGCTTATTTTAGTCACACTCCCAAGGAGGTCATGGTGTATGCATATTTGTCTCTGTCGGTTTGTGTCTTTCTGCTAATAACTTCTGACCTCATTAGTCGTTTTTGGCCAAATTTGACTGAAGGGTACCTTTACCCTTCATTCGCTAAAATAATTTAATCTGCATTGTGTTAATAATTAATTAATATAATTAGGTGATAATTAATGAAATAATAAATCTAGAAGTTTTATGAAATTATATAACCACACAAAGAAAAAAACCCAGGTAAATGGTCCCCACATGAGAAAGAAAAATTGCCATGTGAGCATGTATACCCTTTACATACCTTAGACACTGACGAATCTAACATGAGTGAAAAATTTTATAAATTATAAAGGTTTTTTTAATGTATAATTAAAGCAAGACAAAAACTGATGGGAAAACAGGTTTCTTTAGTTCCAGGACTCCCAAGAGTATTGTTTAAATATTGTCCTTTTCATTTCAGTGCACTTTCCAGGTTTATCTACATGAGGGAGTTGTGGACTGCTTGGACAAGTTAACATATTAGTGATCATATGCAGCTGCTAATGATGTCGAAGAGAGAAGTGCCCCCATCGGAGAATGTAAAACCTGATAGCCGAAACAGCTGAAGGACTGCTGCATCATGTCAGCAGTCTTCAGTCCACCTTAGAGTATCTGAAAAAGGATTCATGTTGCCTGGTTGCCTAAAAGAGAATAGATGTAGTGACACAGGATATCTTTTTCAGTGCTCTTATACTCCTATTCCCACCGACCGTAACTAACTGACACAAAATCAAAGGGGTTTTGTTTATGCCAAAGACTTTTTGTCGACTCGGGCTGTTAAACCATGTTTAAAGTCAGTGTACCTTCACTCATCTTTTAACAAGATGCCATTCTCTAGAAAAAGCTACTTTCCTACTAGTATTTACAATGGATAATAATCCTCAGTAACTCATCTCATATAAAACCAGACTGTGAATGGAATGTATTATTTAATACAAAAAAACCCTGTCCTCGTACCTCAAAGAATATTTGGTGGTGAGATACCGACTGCCTATTTTGAAGAAAGGGACTTGGTCAAAACAGCTACAAACATAGACCATGTATTTCCTGCCTGCATAGCTGCTGAATCTGCTTTGATTTTCCATTCCTTGCCTCAGAAGAACATTCTGGAGCTTAACCTTCATCATATGATTAAGTCTGTACTTCTCATGGTAATTAAGTGACCTTCCAGAACAGTGAACAAAACTTTCAGGCTGAGAGATTAGTTCTGAGAGGTGTGAACTGTTCTGTTCATCCCAATCGATGTTACTCTGAAGCCTTACAGATAGCTTACATTTCAGTCTCATTAACTATTTCACTGCCGATCACTTTGAATAAAAAAGCTCTTTAGTGCAATTAAGCCCCAAACCTAGCTTCTCCCAAATGACTGAGTATCCCAGAGCCAACAGTTGCCTCCTATCTACAGCATCTATAATGCAATAGTTTGCTACCAAGACAGGAATCTATAGCATACTGAAGACCAAGACCAAAAAATCTGTGAAAAAAACATAATAAATTAGATTTCATAGTAAAATAAATAAAACAGGGGCCTCTGTCCTGATGTTGTTATTCATTCTTACACTTAATTCAGGAAGTACCCTTTTCTTAAACGTGACGGAAGCTGTTGCAGAATTTCCAGGCTCTCTCCACAGGGATGGAAAAAGCATATGTTGAGCCCTGATTTTAGCCAAGCAGATTAGCACCAAGATAGAGCAAAATCACTTCTACACTTAATTCCTACTTGCAGCTATTCAGAAAAGTAAAAAGGTGACTTTGTTTCCCATATTTCTGGCGCTGAGCGCGTTTAACTCTTGGAAATACTCAGCCCTTCGTGGCAGTACTCCCTCTGTTACTTTTTATGCCTCATGTATACGGGCTTGTCTCTGCTTGTAAGTTATGCCGTGAAGTCGAAGAGGAACGTGAAGCATCCGAAATAGCTCCTCATGTAACCCCTCTTACTCAGTAACACTTTTCCACCGCAGATTAAACAACCTCCAAAGCTATTTCGCAGCAGCGCTGCAGCGTCCGCCGCCCTTACCCACCCCAAGCCGGAGCCACCCAAGCGCCCGGTGCCCCGGGAGCAAATGCCTCAGACACAGTCTAAAAGTGTTTGGAGGTGACCAGCCCCCCCACCCCGGCCAGGGATTGGGGGGGTGTTTGCAGAGAAATGACTTGACACTGACCACCCAAGCATTCCTTCCACGTCGAGAAGAGTGTGGTGCTTATGGCCGGGAGAAGGTCAGGTTTAGCCAGTTCTCGGGTGGAAAAAACGGGATGGAATGAGCTTGCTGAAATCTAAGCGCTGGCTTATGAAATTCCTGCT
>NW_010509758.1:56716-73613 GCF_000687285.1 Phaethon lepturus
AGTCAGCATTATATAGTTCCTGGATCACCAGGGACTTTATGATCTGTCTTAGTCTATTTGTGTGCTAACAATAACTCTAGCTGCTCGTTCCACAAGTTCTGCTCTTTGCAGGAAGCGGTAAACTGCTCCTGGAAATCGGTATGTAAAATACATGGTGAGGGAAGGGAATAAAAGATGGGCACACAAAAAAAATGACAAAAGGCTGTAGGAGATTAATAAAACTTAACTGGTTTCAAAATAGAAAGAAAGAAAATTATTAAAATAAAACTTAACTGAAATGAGTTTTTTAAAAATTTTCATATTTCAGATCTGTTGGAAGGTTGTATTTGATGATAAGTCTGTAGCTTGTTATTTTCCTGTTACTTTCACACTTTCAGGTTTCCATCTCTTTACATCAATCTGGTGAAAGCTTATTAAACCCTTATTTGAATTTTTGTATCTCTTTCTGCCTAAACCTTTACAGTGACTCACATAAAAGTAATTTTTTTTAAAACCATATATAAAAGCTAGAGTAGTAGCCCAAGTTTTAGTAACGTATTTTGATTTTCTCAAGCCTTGCTAAGTAAATGATTGGGAAATAAAGTGCTATTTCTCCCTTGAATATTTAGATTAAGTGAGTACATTTCATGGCTTCTGTGAAAGAAACAGGACTCTAATGACACTCCAACCTCAGAAGTCTGCTTTGCACTTGGGTTCTTTTGGAGAGAAGTTTAATTAACTATTTCCATATAACTCAGCTGCTTGTCAAACTTTGTTCTTTTCAAGTCTTCTTCATCAACTCTCAATGGAACAGACATTTCATCATGCTGTATGTCCATATTTGTTGTGTTGCTTTCATAGTGAGCAAATGCATTACTGGGTTTGGTGAAATACTAGTCTATCCACTCGGTATTAGCTGAATGAGATACATCAGTTCGGCACAGGTTATTTGTTTTCATGTACACATTTTGTAATGAGGAAGTGTTTGAAGAAATTTGGCTTGTTTGCAGTAATGAGGTTGGCTTGGGCAAAAGTGTCTTGGTTTTTTGTCCAGTGTTTTTTCATCCAGTGTTTTTTCAACCACTGCATGATTTAGTACTTCACCTGCTGAATGTGCCAAAATACTTGGGTGTTATTGAGGTTAGAATTTTGATTCCATGGAACTGTTTCTCCATTAAAGAATAACTTCTTTGTTTCTTCAACTTTCTTTACTAAAATCTTAACAATGTCAACAGTGACTCACTCAGACTTTACGGTTTACCTAGCAGCAATGTAATAATGTTGCAATATAGAAAAATTCATATTCCCTCGTATATTCTACCAACTCATGAAGAGTCCTCCAAGTTCCATTATCTAAAGCCAATCAGCTGGAAGGGTAAATTTGGTGAGATGCCAATTACTTGGGGTGGCCACTGCAGTGATTTTCAGCAGCTTGTCTGATTTCCAAGAGTCTAAAGAATAAAGAGTTTTCAGTGTTATGATGATTCACGGTTCATGGTGAAAAGGCCTGTCTCTGCCCTTCAGGAACTCTGTAAATTTACATTCACTTTTTTTTTTTTTTTTTTTGGTCACTTGGGCTGCTACTCTAACAGCTTTCAAAATTATTATTTGTCATGTTTGGCCACTATATCAAACAGCCTTTGCTCGTTCCATAACAACTTCATAGCATTCCAGCTCTAGACAGTCTGAAAATATGACATGGCTACCTTTATGCGTGACATTATCTGGTGTCTTCAACAAATTAGTTACAGAGTTCTTTAGAGGCAAATGGACTGCCTTTCCAAAAGGACATACATGAGCATCTGGTTTTGTGAATTTCTTACAAGTTGTCTAATATTTCATCACAGGTTCTTTTTAGCCCCTGCTCTTAAACTGGCATGGAGGTAGCCTGGTTGATGCTGGCTGTCATTTCTAAATTGCTATGAGGTCAAGATTCTCGTGTTCTCTGTCCTGTAAGGCTGTTCTGGATAGAAAATCTACTAACTACATATTGATCATTTTCTCACAGTATTCATCTAAAATATAACACCGAAGCTTCAACAGCAAGCACCAGAGATGTCTAAAAGCTGTTAGCAGAATTGTGTAGAATGGTGTGCAGTGGACATTTTCCACACAAAGCATTTCCTAGCTTTGAAAAACACATTAAAATTTTCCCCATTTAAGAGCAATGGGAAGTAAATCCTTTTCACATCAGATACATTTGCATAAGTCTGCTATTTGGTGTAACTGTCACAAGTTTAGATTATGACAATTTTTACAAGAATGCTTTGATTTTTTAAATACCCTGGGGTTTTTTAAGACAGATTTTCAAAAAAGTGGAAATAAAGATCTTAAATGAAATGGTTGTATTTTTCAGAAATGTTCAATATTGAACCTGGCTAAGAAAAAAACTACCTGTCTGACATGAGGGTTTTATTGATAAACTGTTCTTTCGTCTAAACATATTTTTCTGTGTTAACGTCACTTGTATATGAAATGGTGTGTTGCTAAAAATTAATACAATCCCTACAGTAATGAAGGAATTTAAGTGCTGCTTAAATCACAGCTCTTTCTGTCTCCCAAACCCATACAGAATCACACAGAATCACAGAATGGTTGAGGTGGGAAGGCACCTCTGGAGATCATCTAGCCCAACTCCCTCCTCAGACCAGGGTCAGGTGGAACAGCCTTATCAAGGCTGCGCCTAGTTGAGTTTTTAGTACCTCCAGGAACGTAGACTCCACAACTTCTCTGGGCAACTTCTTCCAGTGTTTGACTAGCCTTACAGCAAAAAGATTTTTTCTTACATTTCTCTAAACCCATCAGGGCCCATGTATGTGTGTATGTACAGTTTGCTTAAATGTT
Organism: Phaethon lepturus; assembly: GCF_000687285.1. Taxonomy (NCBI): domain Eukaryota; kingdom Metazoa; phylum Chordata; class Aves; order Phaethontiformes; family Phaethontidae; genus Phaethon; species Phaethon lepturus. The sequence continues at coordinate 59,540 of NW_010509758.1, forward strand.
CCCTAAACTGATCTTCCTCCACTAAGGGTAAGTTTTCCTTGTTCCATACGTTCTCTCTGGTCTCAGGGACCTGGGATTGCTGAAGGCCAGCCTTCTTAGTAAAAACAGAGGGAAGGCACTGAGTACCTCAGCCTTCTCCCTGTCCCCTGTTACCAGATCCCCCGTCCAACTGAACAGTGAGCCCACATATTCCTTCATGTTCCTTTTGCAGCTGGTAGACCCATATAAAACTTTCTTGCTGACCTTCATATCCCTTGCCAGATTCAACTCTGAATGGGCTTTCATTTTTCTAACCCCACCCCGGCACACTTGAACAAGTGTGTCTCTTGTCACGTCTCCAGTCAACTCCCTCAAGGGAGCTGCAGTACATGGGCTACATATCTATCCTTCTCTGTGAGACTTAACCAGCCATTTTAAGTCTAGTTTTCTTTGATACACTCAACCCTTGAGACTCCTATGACATGCCACTTCCAATTACAGAGGAGGAATACCATCTTTTCTTTTCAAAAGGATGAAAAAGGACCTAAATTATTTGAGAGAGTTAGCCACCAAAAAAGTTAAGACATTCTGTGGAGGACAATGCGTCTTCCAACAGGGTTCAGGGAATTTCACAGTTTCTACTAAAAAAAGTGAGAGCATGAAGTGGTGTATTTTCTTGGAAAACGCCATCACCTCATTTATCAATGAAAACAGAGGGCTCTTGAAAAACTGAATTTATTGTGAATGTGATGCCCTGAAATTAAGAACACTAACTGCCAACTCCAAGAGACTGGCAGCAAAGTATGTTTCTTCCACAGTGTAAAGTATAGCCCTTGGACAAGCTGCGCTTTTAAAGAATGTAAAAAGAGCCTCTTACAGCATCTTACCTCTGAGGTCACTCTTTCTTTTCATCTGAAGATGCCACCCTACAAGCTTGGGAAATCCTGTGTCACAAAATAGCTGTGGGTTGCACAGAGACTGTAAATCATGGTTTGGAATTTGGGATGTTATCCAATATGAATGAGACCATCCCCTTTATATAAACAACTTGATATTTTTTCCTGTCCATTATGCTGGTGCTAAATATAACATACTAATGGGCTATGTAGGCTTGCAGTGGATTTCCTCTTGAGGTTCAATATCTTTTGTATTAATTTATTTTTTATGTGTTCCCACTCCTATTCCTAGCAGCACAGCATGTATCCTCACTCTCAGAAAGAAAGAAAGAAAAAGAAAAAGAAAAAGAAAAAGATTGAAAAACCACGATTTATTTTCTATTTGAAAAAAACATCTGCAGAACAAAATGAGCCTCTTGATGCCGGAATTGTCATCAATGATGACTTTGACAAAATGAGCAATACATAATTTCCTAGCTCCCTTGCGAAGCTGAAACAGATTGTCGAATAAAACACTGGAGGAGATGCATATGGGGTGAGTAGACCAGCTTTGAATATGAACACATGCAGGTGGTCGTTTAGTAGCAGTTCTAAGAGGCAGGACATCCCTAATTTGGAGGGTCATTTGCATTTGGAAAAGCTCACTGATAAATAGTGATGTATTCCCTATAGTAAAATAGGACTGATACTGCCAAAACTGCAGCTATTTCTGTTCCAGGGTAACTCGAACAAACCAGACAGCCCAAGGCAAAGTAGAGAGCAGTTTACACTCCAACAACCCTGCCATTAGTGGTGGGTTTGCAGAATACAGATTAGTAAGATTTGAAAAAGTGCTTTCTAAAAAGTAGAAAAACAGAACTTCTTGACTCTCTGGTAAGAAATAATGGATTTCTTGTAAGACAGGCACAGCAGCTGTATTCACTTAAATGCTGTGTAAAATAGGCAACCTTCAAAAATGTTTTATCACAACCTCCAATTTTGAGTACAGCCACTACTCTGAATTTTCAAATTGTTCATTCCACCGTCAGTCACTTGACAGAAACTGTAACACACATATATATGTTCCTATACCTTTCTCACTTCTCTTCTTGACTGTGTGTACTGTTAGATCACGAAAGATACTATTTTAAAAAACCTTTAAAGACATTTTGCCCTTACTATGTTTAAATTTATGCTAGTTTGAATAAGGGTGGCATATGGTCATTTTGACTTACGTTCCATTCCATTCATAGTACCTGCCTGTGTCAGCCAAATTAATTAAAATATTTCATTAAGTAATTATTAATCTACCCATCAAGAAAGGTTTCTCTGAGATGCTGCTCCTGCAAAAACCTTTTCTTTGTATGAGTTTGAAGCCCCCCATTAGATGTTCTGATTGCCTTCAATACCAATGAGATTAAATGACATTGAGCTTTTTGGGACTGAGGACATTCTTCCAGTTTGGACAGAGGATGATATCAGGAGGCCTTACTTCCGACTAGGAACTTCAGACATTAGTGTGCTATAAATAACTAATGATGATGTCAGCTTGGGGGCACTTAGCAATGTGTAAGAGCATGCTGCTCCTTCAGCAATAGTTCTGTAATCTCAGCCTTTTAGCACATTACCTCTAAAAGAACATAACTTCCTCTGGAAGCTTCATTTCCATTTAACCAGTCTTGTCCTTTTTTCAGATATACTCCCCTTGACGTGTGTAAAGGAAATGTGATCCAATACCCCAATGAAATCTTATTCAGAATCGTTAATTACCTTTGATCAGACTCCTTCCTCTATACCTTGGTTAATAGTGTAGATTGGAAAAAATAACAGCCACATCTGTTATCCCAGCAATTACTGAGAAACGAAAGTGACAATTTGCTTACTTGCCTGAAAGATCAAACAGTAAAACCCTAATTTTGGTCACTTGGAACTGGATTATATATATTGAATCTGGCAGGCACACTTTATGCAATGTCCAAGCAAAAATGACCTCAGGCTTTCATGGACTAAAGCACAATATCCTGAGAATCATTCTGCTTACTGACTGCCTGGCTTTCAGGGGACGACTCTTTTCTTTTTTTTTTCCTTTTTTTCTTGGAGTCCATGATAAATGTAAATGCATATAATCAGAAATTTTTTAAAAAAAGAAGTCACCTAATGAATATATCATACATCATACAAGTACAGTGTAGTGTGTCTTGACACTGAGTGTTTAATAGCCCATCCTTAGAGACAGTGGAAAACTACAGTAGTTGAAGGAGGAAGAATATTGACTCTTGAGTATGACTTTTTATGAACACTATATAGTTCATAGTACACTGGGGATCTTTTAAATGCGGAACATTGGTGTACAGTAAGTTTACCTCTTTGATAAATTATTATGCTACCACATACTCAGATAGGCAACTTTTACTACTGCAGATGAACAAAGACAAAAAAGCTGCAGACAATTGTCATTCCTCTTTTTTGTGTTTCCCCTTTCTTGAACGTATTCTCCATGTTGTCTTTCAGGTCAAAAAAAAAGCTTCAAGACTAGTGAGAGTCAATTCAGTTTTCTAAGATCAGCACCATAAGATTTTCTTCGGTGTAAACAATAAGGTGGTTTCTTCATGGACACTTGCCATTCCTCTACTGGTCTGCACTCTGAAACTGAAGCATACACCACTTAACAGTAAATTAACTAAAGAGTTAACTAACCTGATCCTACAACTCTACGTATGGGAGGGATTCTTGGTCCATTGAACCAACATAAATACTAAACCAAGGGCTCTGCACAGCTCTATAAAGCTAGGTGAATGCTAAAAAAGTACAAATCTTTACCTCAGTAAGAAACAGAAACCTTAATACATTAATGAGGTCTTCTGCAGAAAAATGGATCATCAGTACTGCTTAAGCTTTGCACAATGCAGTTTCTTTTAAAGCCAAGTGATTCACAAGGCTATACATACATAAAATCATAGAATCATGGAATGGTTTGGGTTGGAAGAGACCTTAAAGATCATCTAGTTCCAAGCCCCCTGCCATGGGAAAGGACTCCTCCCACTGGACCAGGTTGCTCAAAGCCCCATACGGCCTCACCTTGAACACTTCCAGGGATGAGGCATCCACAACTTCTCTGGGCAACTTGTTCCAGTGCCTCACCACCCTCCTAGTGAAGAATTTCTTTCTTATACCTAATCTAAATCTACCCTCCTTCAGTTTAAAGTCATTACTCCTTGTCCTATCACTACATGCCCTTGTAAAAAGTCTCTCTCCAGCTTTCTGGAAGGGTATGGGAAGGCTGCTATAAGATCTCCCTGGAGCTTTCTCTTCTCTAGGCTGAACAACCCCATCTCTCTCAGCCTGTCTTCATAGGAGAGGTGCTCCAGCCCTCTGATCATCTTCATGCCTCTCCTTTGGACTTGCTCTAACAGGTCCATGTCCTTCTTATTTTGGGGGACCCAGAGCTGGACACAGTATTCCAGGTGGCATCTCATGAGAGCAGAGTAGAGGGAGAGAATCACCTCCCTGAACCTGCTGGTCACGCTTCTTTTGATGCAGCCTGGGATATGGTTGGCTTTCTGGGCTGCAAGCACACATTGCCAGGTCATGTGGAGCTTCTCATCAACCAACATCCCAACACCCTTCTCCTCAGGGCAGCTCTCAATCCATTCTCTGGCCAGCCTGTATTTGTTCTTGGGAATGCTCCAACCAAGGTCCAATGTGCAGGACCTTGCACTTGGCCTTGTTGAACTTTATGTGGTTCGCATGGGCCCACCTCTCAAGCTTGTCAAGGCCCCTCTGGATGGCATCCCTTCCCTCCAGCATGCCAACTACACCACACAGCTTGGTGTTATCGGCAAACTTGCTGAGGGTGCATTCAATCCCACTGTCCCTGTTGCTAACAAAGATGTTAAACAGTGCCGGTCCCAATACTAACTCCTGAGGAATGCCACTCATCACTGGTCTCCACTTGGACATCGAGCTGTTGACTGCAATTCTTTGAGTGCAACCATCCAGACAATTCCATATCCACAGAGTGGTCCATCCATCACATTCATGTCTCTCCAGTTTAGAGATGAGAAAGTCATGCAGAACAGTGTCAAATGCTTTGCAGAAGTCCAGATAGATGATGGCAGTTGCTCTTCCTTATTCCACCAAAGTTTTAACCCTGTAGTAGAAGGCCACCAAATTTGTTGGGCACAGTTTGCCCTCAGTGAAGCCATGTTTGCTGTCACTAATGACCTCCATGTGCCTTAGCATAGTCTCCAGAAAGGTATGCTCCATAATCTTCCCAGACACAGAGGTGAGACTGACTGGCCTGTAGTTCCCTGGATCTTCCTTTTTTCCCTTTTTAAAAAAGAAAGTTAAGTTTCCCCTTTTCCAGTCAGTGAGGACTTCACCAGACTGCCACAACTTCTCAAATATGATGGATACTGGCTTAACCACTTCATCCGCCTCTTCCCTCAGAAACCACAGAACCCACAAATGCATCTCATCAGGTCCCATGGACTTGTGCACCTTCAGGTTCCTTAGATGATCTCAAACCTGATCTTCTCCTACAGTGGCATTTCTTAGTTCTCCCAGTACCTGCCTTTGCCTTCTGCGACTTGGAAGTGTGGCTTCAACACTTGCTGGTGAAGACTGAGGCAAAAAAATCATTGAGTACCTCAGCCTTCTCCATGTCCTGGGTAACCAGATACCCTGTTTCCTTCCAGAGAGTGCCCACATTTTCCCTAGACCTCCTTTTATCAACAACATACCTACAGAAGTTTTTCTTGTTGCCTTTGACATCCCTGTCCAGATTTAATTTTATCAGGGCTTTAGTTTTCTTAACCTGATCCCTGGTTCCTTGGATAACTTCTCTGTATTCCTCCCAGGCTACGTGTCCTTGCTTCCACCCTTTGCAGGCTTCCTTTTCGTGTTTGAATTTGTCCAGGAGTTCCTTGTTCATCCATGCAGGCCTCCTAGTGTTTTTTGTCTGAATTCCTCTTTGTTGAGATGCATTGCTCCTGAGATTGGAGGGGGTGACCCTTGAATATTAACCAGCTTTCTTGGGACCCTCTTCCCTCCAGGGCTTTATCTCATGTTACTCTACCAGGCAGACCGCTGAATAGGCCAAGTCTGCTCTCCTAGAGTAGAGGGTAGTGAGCTTGCTGTGCACCCTCCTCATTGCCCTAAGGATCTCGAACTCCACCATTTCACGGTCACTGCAGCCAAGGCTGCCCTTGAGCTTCACATTCCCCACCAGTTCCTCCTTGTTGGTGAGAACCAGGTCCAGCATAGCACCTCTCCTTGTTGGTTCCTCTATCACTTGGAGAAGGAAGTTATCATCAATGTGTTCCATGAACCTCCTGGATTGCTTATGCCCTGCTGTGTTGTTCCTCTAACAGTTACAGGGGTTGTCGAAGTCTCCCATGATGACCAGGGTTTGTGAACGTGAGGCTGCTCCTATCTGTCTATAGAGAGCCTCATCCACTCAGTCTTCCTGGTCAGGTGGCCTGTAGCAGACCCCCACTATAATGTCCCTGTCCTCCCTTTAATCCAGACCCATAAACTCTTGGTCACCTCCTCATCCATCCCCAGGCAGAGCTCCATGCACTCCAGCTGGTCATTGACACAGAGGGCAACACCCCCTCCTTGTCCCTCCTGCCTGTCCCTCCTAAAGAACCTGTATCCTTCCGTTACAATGCTCCAGTTATAGGAGCCATCCCACCACGTTGCCATGATGCCAATAAGATCACAGTCTTGCAGGCATCCACATGACTCGTAGCTCCTCTCATTTATTCCCCATGCTATGTGCGTTTGTATAGAGGCATTTAAATTGGGCCCCTGATGAAGCTGACTTACTGGCTGGAGTGGCTGGAAGTCCTTTGTGCTGCTCTTCAGGATCTCTCCTGCTGACCTGTGATCCTTCTCCAGGCTCTTGGGCATCTACTGCTGTCACTGGTGTCAAACACAACTAAAAAATACATAATAAATACACAACACACAACTAAAAAAGTTATCTGAAGATTATCTCATATGGAAATCATAGCACACTCCATTAATTATCTTCTCTGAGGACAAGAAGGGTGAAATTTGTTATAGAATCAAACCACAAGACAGAAAGTCCCAGGCATCCATTGTATAATTTACTCCTGACATAGCACATTAAAATCTGAAAAGGAAGACCATTTTACTGTAAAGTCAGCAAAATGCCACGGAACTAAAAACCTGCTGCCTGCATACCACTAACCGTATCTACAGTGAATAACTACTCTAACAACTACATTGGTATTAACGCTGTAAGTATTTTACAGTGGTTTGTGCTTTCACTTCAGCCTCGCATAGACATTTCCATTGCTCTGGCAGGCTTTTTAAGCTTTGACATTTTGGTGAAATATTAAACCTCCTATTTACCCTGTCATGTCTTTTCAGTCTGGGACCTGGTATGCCAAAGGCACACCTGTTGAACAAATGTGCCTTCCTCCTACCTCTTCCTAAATCTGCCGACCAGGGGAGCAAACACACCAGGCAAGAGTTTGCAGGAGGTGGCTGGTGGTGAGGCTGTGGCTTTGGGCACAGCCCTGAGTCAACAGCACTGCCTGGCCTGGGCTGTCCCACCGGTGGCTTGGGGAGAAGCGTGACTCCCAGCCTTTAGGAAAGAGTAATTTCTAAGCCCCAGCACTGGCCGCACTGTTTCAGTCAGCAAACAGAAGGACAAAACCAAAGTCCTGCCCTTTCCCCTCTTCCAGATGAGAAAGAAGGGTGAGTTTGGCTTGCCCCTAAACACATGGCAGGAAAACGTCAAATTCCATATTTGTCATTGATTTCAATGAGAAATTAGCCACCTTTTTGGTTATAGCTCTTGGTGTCAAAGTCTTAATGCTCAAAGATGGGATCACAAGAGGCGAAGACCTGCACTGTCTTCTTGCACAGTCCAAACCAAGGTGTAGCCCTGTGTCAGAAAGGGCAACACCATTTGGCTCACTGTGTGCAATTAATTCATTTCTGCAGTGGCGTCTCCTGAGCAACAGTGGAATGGATTTAATGATTTTTGCCATCGTTATAAACTGCCCAAGAACGTGCTGGGTGCTTTGGTCACCTCTTGAGCTTTTGGACTCACAGCCTATTGCTGTCCTAAGGCTGTATTTTTCCCCCTTACGGTTGGCTGCACAGAGTGGAGCAGCTCAGACAGACTGAATTCAGCTGGGTATTTACTTAATTTACTTTTTCATACAACCTCTGATTTTAGTAAAATTATGAATAAATTAGAAAGCTACCACATGTCTTGCCCACCAGGACAGCACACGTTCTTCTGCTATTTTAAATCCAATGATCTGTTTCTGCGTTAGGGTCCACACTGAAGCATCAGCATCTGACAACTGGTCATCTCACAGTTCAAAGATCAAAATGTGACTGTGTGTGGGTCTGTTTTGAGAACAAATGCAGTACAGTAATGGGGACAGTATATCCTAAGACAACAAAGAGAATATTTGTTTTCGGTGTGCTATTTGCTGAGCAAGATTTTATCCAAATCCATTAAAAAGCACAGCTAACAGCACTGCTGTGGCTATGAACACCCTTATGCGATTGTACTTCATCGCGTGTTAGCCCTAAGAGGCCTCAGTAGACTAAACAAGTATAGCTACACTGAGGGATGAAAGGACCAGAGATCAATTTACAGGAAAAACAAGCTCTCCCCATACCTCCTCCTTCTCAGAAGCAGGTGATTAGCCGCTGCATAAGGCGCTTCAGCTGGGAAGCCAGCTAACATCGCATTGTGGTGTACGCCCCACTTGGTACGTCCCACAGATCGTAATCACAGCAACCAAAATTCATGATTTCACAGCAGCAATAAGGGTCCCCTTGCTTTTGGCTAGTAGACTGGTGGTAAAAAAAAAAAGTTTCTCATTACAGTGCTATTTGTTCTGTATCAGAGAGGCATGATTTGCATGAGCAAAAGCCTCCTTAGCTCACAAGCATCTACTCAATAGATTCCCAAAGTCTACATTGGCCTTTATACAGCTTTATTCCACTTACTTTTAGTAGGAAGAAAAGTCCGTAAGGTCAGAGTAATACAGGAGCTGGATGGCTCAGAACTGACCTTCTTGTTCCCATACAAAGGAAGACACCTTAAACCTTTATCATGAGTTTGGAGAGTTTCCTGTTTTTTTAAAGAGTTCAGTTTCTCAACGTGTTTTTCAACAGACACTGTTTCTTTGCAGAGGTTTTCTTTGTTGTCTATCTAAAAATGTTGATCTTTTCTGCTTCTACAAAATATTTTTTTTTAATTAAAGAAAAGGAAAGAGTCAGAAAAGAGAGAGATACCAAATGCTAGTAAGCATGTAACTGCAGCACTCTCTGCCAACAGTAAAGGTATATTTTACTTAAGAGTTCTAGGAGAAAGTTATTTTTGAAATATCTTTTTACAGCATGGCCTGCAGTGAAAACCTTCTGAATTTATCACACCAAATTTTTTTTACAGAGCTGTTTCTACCTGAAATTCTTAAAAACAGCTGAGTAACAAGGTATCAAGGTTGTTCATGTTAACAGCATACATAAAAATTCTTGAATGGATACTTGCAGGAGATGTATTCGATTTAGCAGCTTATGTTCAGTGTGGAAAAGGCAAGGTCTATGTTATGAACTAGAGCATTGCTTGTGTCCTCTCCCCTCATCTTCTACCTACGGAAAACTACACCATGAAAGTGTAAGAAAGGCATACCTTATGGCCAGAATAAATTAGTTCTACCCTTCATAATAAAGGCCATTCAGCAGAATATTTCCTATTATCCTTTGATTTCTGGAACTTGCCCAAGAAAATAACCACATATAATGGCTCCAAGTGCATTACGCAAGGTTCAGGGAAGTCTTATCAAAACCAATTTAAGATGTTCACATGAGGCTTAAAATCTTAGTGCTAGTCCCATTCATTTAAAATCTTGTAACAGCGTTGTCATTGCTTCATACTGGAAATTGAAGTGAGCTTTGGGGCATCTTCTTTACTCAGTGAATGCGGACAGATTCACAATACCTGAAAGGCTGAAAAATCAGTGTTACTGGTGTATTCCATGAGCATGACATAGTGGTGATTGACCTACTTCACTGCTCCTGTGAATATGAATGAAGCATTCTCAAATCCTTAAAATGCTGCCAAACAAATCTGTGACAGGACATGTCCCTTTCATTCTGTGCCAGGATAGCAACCTTGATCCTCAGGTCTTGTCAAACAGCCTTCAAGATTTTTTATATGCAAGTTTTCCGCATCTTGGTGAGTCAATTTAATCTTTTCTCAACCATCATGTTTTATCAATATTAATAATTTTTTTAAAAATATTTAAATAATATCTGGAAATAAGAGTAATTATTTTTGAGAGGTTACAAGAAACGGAGGAATATTAGACAGGTTGCACTGTTTACTTCTAAGTAAATATCCTTTAATAAATGAATGTTAATATTCTAAAACATGGCTATTCCAAAACAATTGATATGAAAATGTGTTAAAACCAGTAACTCTCTTACATCTATATCTTGGAGTTGCCCTTTGAAATCATTCCTCATGGGAAGCTATTATGCTGCAGAAACCTTCCCGAAAGCTGCTCCCACACAAGAGCAAAAGCTAAATAAGTTGTGTAATAGAACAGTGCAATTACAACAGCAAAAAAACAGAGATTCCAGCACTCTCCATGTATCACAGCCCACGTGCTCGCTGTTCTGTGTCATGATAGATCCTTGCTGCTGCCATTTCTTGACGCCTTCCTGTTTTCAAGGGAAATACGCTTGCAAAACCAACAAACAACCCTACGTGGGATAACTCTGTAGCAAGGGTTCACCACAGCTATAGCCAACATGTCATTCATGTGGGCTGCCCAGCAAACAGTGCCTGGGCTCTGCCTTTGAATGTACAACTTTGTCCCAGAAACAAAGGTATCTTTCTGAAGCCACCATCTCTGCCAATTTTGTTGGAAAGCCTCTGCACGTAGCTTGAGAGACAGTGGGAATGGGGTCTCGAGGTGGGGGGACTTTTCCCCATCAGGATTCCTGCACTAAAGTATACTAAAAGCCTTTTCTAGTCAATGACTTCTACCAAGCTTCATTTTGGTTTGTTGTCTGCTGAAAATACAAAAAGTAGAAATATATATTTTTAGCCCCAAAAGGAACTAATTGGCTGCTTTAATGCAAAATCAAACACGTTTTATAATTGCTTTATGTACACATAAAAGTTCCCTGCTAGCTGTGCCAGTCAAGCCTGTGTTTTATCTGCATCATCTGCTTCTTTTGAGATCAGAGGATTTCTGACTCAAACCACATACTCTCCTTCTCAGTATCTCTCTGTACGTATATTACTATTTCCTCTTTCATATAATCTAACAATCTTCTAAAGATGTTATAATTGTACCTTAAGCATCTACATTATCTGAGTGGAAAAACCCTGTAAAAAGATGGGGGAGGGTGGAAATGTTCTATTTCAAAACCATGTTTCACAAAGCTCAGTTAATTTATATCTCTGAAGGTTCCTTCTCTCTCGCCTTCATACATGGGCATCTCGGTCTATTTATTCCTTCTGAAATAACACAGTGTGCTTCCATTATTGTAGCTTGTAAGCACTTAAGACTCCTTATTTATTCTTGAACACCATTAGGAGGAAAGAAAGCCTTATTATGTATAATGCATTACTATGATTAACATCTGGAGAGTGAATGCTGTATGTTCTGCCAGTCTCATTCTGTATAATCCTGGCTGTAAATGTACTAGATGTACACCTTTATACTTCCTTTCTTGGGAGTGCCAGCTTATCCATCTTACAATGGAAGAACTAAGCGTCATTTGACCCAAGCATCTGCAAAGAGCCGTTTGGATAAAAGATCCGTTACTCACGCAGAGAAAACAAATATTTGTTCAGTACAGTTGTCCCTGTAAGCAATCATTTTCTAATTAGCCATTTTCTGTTTATCATAAGGAAAACAACAACCTGGCTCCACCTCCTGGTTTCTAGGCCACCGTAAGAGGGTAAAATTTGGCATTCTGTAGAGGCTGGTCACAAGGTGGCAGTGATCACGAGATGGCAGCAACAAAACTGATTTACAGGGTGACCAGAGATGACTGGAGCTGATCCTCGCAAACGGTATTAGAAGGAAAAAGAGTTTTGCAGTACACAGCGTTAATTTTTGTTAGCTATATAAGTTCTAGGATCTATGTCACATGGAAGCTGGATTGAGCAAGATAGGTGGAGTGTCAAGGCATTGCCCAAGCCTGTAGGGATGCAATTAGGAAGGCCAAAGCTCAGCTGAAGTTGAAACTGGTAAGTGATCTGAAAGACAAGAAGAAAAACTTCTAGAGCATATTATCAGAAAAAGTAAAGCAAAGGAAAACATGAGCACACTATGGGGCTGAGGCCTTAGGAACAGCAAAAAGGATGAGATACTCATTGCTTTCTCTGCCTCAGCTTTTACTGATAAAGTCTGCACATACACCTCTTGGCTTTTTAAGCTTTGTGAAAAACCACAGGAGGCATTACATGAAATTGAGAAAGGTAGACTTAGTGACCACTTTAGCAAATGGGATATTTATGGGATGGGATGCTGTGGGTGCCAATGGTGCCGTGGGAGCTGGCCAATGTCACTGTAAGGTCACTCTCTACCATCTCCAAAAGATTGTGGCACTCCGAGGAAGTTCCTGATGTCTGAAATAAGGCAAACACCACATGTCTCTTTCATCAGGGCAAGAAGGAGGATCTGGGGAACAACAAAGCACTCATCCTAACCTCAGTTACCAGGAAAGCATCGGGAGCAAAATCTCCTGGAAGCTATGTCCAAAGACAGAGGACCAGAAGGTGAGGGGAAACAGCCAGCATGGATTTACCAATGCTCATGCCTGACCAACCACAAAAGGACTAAATGCCCTGTATGCAATGTTGTGCAAATGTGGTTGTACTGCTTTGTACTGCGTGTTGGAGCAGTTGAAACTATTTCAGGTAAATGGCCAGTGCTCCAGGGTACAGTGCCTATAAAGCAGTAAGTGCCTTAGAGTTCCTTGCCTTGTAGTCAACTGGGACTGTGAAGAACAGTGATTCTGGTCAGTGTTTATGGCTACTAGCCTGGCAAACTGCATAAAACATGGTTTAGAAAATGGTTTAAAATGGGGTTGGTACTTGTTTGTGCTTAGTTTAGCTTCTTCTATTTTGTTTTGAAAGGAATTGTAAAGTGATTCTACGTCTTTGGTAAATTTATTCCCATTTTTGTGATGTGATGTGTCCAGGCAAAGAAGTCACATCTAAGCACTTCACATACATTTCTACACTCAACATGGTTTTCAGTTGTCACCCCCATACATTTTCAAAAGTGTGCAATAGGCTTCATATCCACACCTGGATTAATTGTTCTGCAATGAAGGTGGTTAATCCCAGCCTTGGCGTCTGGTAGTGGTCCCCAAACAAAAGACGTAATTTTACATTTTTAAGCAAAATAAAAGGGAAAGGCTGAGCTGGTTGTTCCTTCCCCTGCAAAGACTTCCTTTGTAGGTCTTTTCAGCCTGGGTGACTCAACTGAGTCATACGCCTTAGCAGGTACCTCTAGTTCCTCATTCATACCCTACTGGTGTATCTGTGACTCTCCAGGCTTACTGTTGTGATTAAAAGCTCTGGGCAGACGTACAGCTGTAGAGTCGCTGGAAAGCCTGCAAACACATGGTTGTTTTCCACTAGTCTTTGGAAACTTTTTCTTTATTTACTGAAAATTAAGTACTTTGGCATTTTCAGATTTTTGTTCAAGTGGACAAATTTGTGACTCTTCAGTTCTTAGCAACAGTCACCTTCCAAATCTATTAATGCAAATTTGTAGACTTTGGTTAATCTAAAATGCAGTTAGAAAAATGTTCAGTTCAGACAGATCTTAAACAATTCCCAACTTATGAAAGGAATTAACTCTATTACATAGTATGCAATCTAACACTTTTTTGGCTCTGCAATTGATGGAACAAGGCTGTTATTTTTAGTATTTTTGTGTGGCTGTGCCCAAAATATTCCTGTAGAAATTAGGGAACGATTTGCAATAATATCAATACTGTAAATGCAATAATACATTATAATCTTCCATTTTGAGATCTTCCTCCCTGCCCAGCATCCCGCAGCAAATTACAATCAATACAAAGCTAAACTTAGCACTGTTACATCTGCCAAGTGATGGTCAGACGCGGGGGCAGACCTATCCAATTTAGGGACTCTCCAATCTAGTGGTACAACTCTCTATGTATTCATC